>NW_006921692.1:6901146-6902427 GCF_000298275.1 Orycteropus afer afer | reverse complement strand
TGATGATACAACTTTGCTTGCTGAAAGTGAGGATGACTTGAGGCACTTACTGATGAAGATTAAGGAACACAGTCTGCAGTATGAATTACATCTCAATATAATGAAGACGACAATCCTCACAACTGAACCAATAAGCAGCATCACAATAAATGGAAAAAAGATTGAGGTTGTCAAAGAATTCATGTTGCTTGGTTCTACAGTTGATGCCAATGGAAACAGCAGTCAGGACATTAGACAATGTAGCACTGGGTAGGTCATCTGCGAAGGAACTCTTTCAAGTGCTGAGGGGCAAGGATGTCTCTTTGAGGACTAAGGTGTGCCTGATACAAGCCATGATATTTCCAATCGTCTCGTGTGCATGTGAGAGCTGAACAATGAATAAGGAAGACTGAAGAAGGGTTGATGCTTTTGAGTTGTGGTGCTGGTGGAGAATGCTGGAAGTACCATGGACTGCTAAAAGAACTAACAGATCTGTTCTGGAGGAAGTGCAGCTGAGATGCTCCTTGGAAGCGAGGAGGCCAAACCTCTTCTCACCTACTTTGGTCATGTTGTCAGAAGGGACCATTCCCTGGAGAAGGATGTCATGCTTGGTAGGGTGGAGTGTCAACGAAAGAGGGGAAGGCCTTTGATGAGATGGACTGACATGGTGGCTGCGACACTGGGCTCAAGTATAGCAAGGATCATGGAGCTGGCATGGGATCAGGTGGTGTTTTGTTCTGTTGTGCTTTGGGTCACTATGAGTTGGAAGTGACTCAACTGCACCTAACAACAACAACAACATAAGCATGCAAAAGCTGGGCAATGCATAAGGAAGAACTGATGCATTTAAACTATGGTGATAGTGAAAAATAGTGAATATACATATGATGGATTGTGAGAAGAAAATACAAATCTGTCTTGGAAGATGTGCAGACAGAATGTTCCTTAGAAGCGAGGCCACAAGAGTTTGTCTCCTGTACTATGGATATGTTATCAGGAGGAAGCAGACCTTAGAGAAGGATATCATGCTTGGTAAAGTGAGAAGGTCAGTGAAAAAGAGGAGGACCTTCAATGAGATGGATTCACACTGTGGGTACAACAATGGGCTCAAACAGCAATGATTGTGAGGATGGTGCAGGACTGGGCAGTTTCATTTTATTGTACACAAGGTCACTGTTAGTCTGAGCCAACTTGACAACAACATCTTTTTAAAAAATTCATAATTGATTTGTAAATGTACCTTATATTTTGTGGGTGTGAGTCATTTTTTGATATATTTTTGAGAACATTTTATCAGAATAT
>NW_006921692.1:6899301-6900248 GCF_000298275.1 Orycteropus afer afer | reverse complement strand
CAGGTTCAACTACTTGGTCCCTCTGGGTAGCTGGCTGTGACCAAACAGTGACCACAACCTTGCCCCTTGTCAGCTCTACAGTACACCTGGGAATTCTGATCATTCACATAAACTTATTGTACCATTGTCTGCCAACCCTACACATGTTCTTGGATACACTCCACATTTCATAGACATACCTAATAGTTCAGCCTGTCCACCCATTTTTCCACCCATATACCCATGTTTGCCTTCACTGACAATGCAGTACTGTATGTGCAAAAGGGTTCGTATTCATTGTCTGTACCTTCCAGGTACCTCTCTATGTCTTTCTCATCCTCGATGCCACCATATTGGTCACTCACATTTGGTATGTTGCCCTTCTCTTCACCCAAATCAATACTTATCTCTATCTATCTAACAGTGCTTCCTACCCTCTCCTCACAAAGAACATGTCCTTCCATGGATAAACATTTCCATGACTTTTACAATAATGGACTAATACAATATTTGTCCTTTTGTGATTGACTTATTTCACTCAGCATGATGTCCTCCAAGTCCATCCACATTGTGCGATGTTTTGAAGATTCTATATTATTCTTTAGCATTGCATAGTATTCCATTGTGTGTATGTTCCATAATTTGGATATCCATTCCTCAGTTGATGGACACCTAGGTTGTTTCCATCTTTTGGCTATTGTAAATAGTGCTGCAATGAACAGTCCATTCTATCTTGCAACACTCTTAACTTCCTCACCATTTAGAAGTTCTGTAACTACACAGTCTATTCCCTAATTTGGTTTGTAGTTGTCCTCACTTGCCAATTGATGTATCTGGTTACCTGCTTACAATCTTGTAAGCTCATTTTACTTTGGATATGTGTATAGCTGTGGTTTCTGGATTATGTCATCTTGTGTATTAATGGTCGGTTGTTATTTGCTATTTTTGGTTCTCTGATCAAAGGACTC
>NW_006921692.1:6885389-6898639 GCF_000298275.1 Orycteropus afer afer | reverse complement strand
TTTGTCATTTTGTTCTTGTATTTTCTTCCAAAATTCTTCTAGGGTTTTTTCTGTGTTTTCTTTGGTCTGTCTCTCAATCCTTTGCAGATACCTAAATATATAATTCTTCTGAATTCCTTATCAGAGAGTTCCAATGCTACTTCTTCCTCAGGGATGTGTTCTGGGTCTGTATCCTGTTCCTTTGTGTCTACCACTTTATCCTGCTTCTTTGTGTGGACTGTGATGGTCTGTTTTCTCCGAGGCATCATGACATTGTTGTATTTAGATCTCTGTTAACTGCTTGTGAAGAGCAGCCAAGGGTGATTCAGGCTCTTCTTGGTGGTTTTTTTATTGTTGGCCTATTGATGGAGAAGGAGGAAGTGGCTCTCGCTCAGTAAGTGAAGTTGCAGGAGATGTGGGTGTAGCTGTGTCTTATGGGGACTGTTGCTGTTTCTCACTCAGTTAGACAAAAATTACAATTGAATAACCATCAAAAAACTAAAATCACATGGACAAAAAACACACCATGTAATCACACGGAATAGTAACCAAAAAAAGAAAAAAGGGAAAAAGAAGAAGAAAAAAACAAAAACAAAAAAAAACCCTGCAATATCTGGGGATAGGGCACTAAGAAAAAAAAAGGTAGAGAGAGAGAATAATGAAGAAAAAAATGGGAAAAATGCTAAAAGAAAAACAAGGAATGGGGTTAACCACGAGTAAAAAGTGGGGGGGGGGGATTTAAATTAAAAAAGAAAAAATTTTTCAACTAGGAAAAGGGAAAAGAAATAAATCTTCAAATCTTCAAACTAGGACCCCAGAGGGGAAGAATAAGAGTAATAGTAAAAAGGACAAAAGTATTAATAATAATAGTTGTTTTAAAACAGACAAATACAAGCAAACCAATCACCAGAAAAAAGAAAGCAAAAAAAGAAAAAGAAAAAAAAATCGGTGGAGGAGAGGGTAGGGTACCCAGGCTCTGTCTGGGCACACAGACTGTGATGGAGTTCCTGTGGGCCCAGAAGGTAGGTGGGAGGGGGGGATGGCCGCATCTCCATTTACCATACAGTTGTTGGGTATAGAGTAACAAGAGGAATGTTGCACCTTTTCAGTCTTACAGGTCCGGAGTGTCCTTGGGGTTGCTGGAAAACAGAACCTCTTCTTAAGCCCCTGGATCTTGGAGAGCACTGTCTCTTTAAATATCCAAAATGGTCAAGCCTCTTGTAACATTCAAAATGGCGGTGCCCTCTGGACCTGCAAAAGTCCACAGCTCAGCCTGCCTTTCTCTTCACCTTCTCCGTTTATTCCCCAGCCACCAGAGAAGTCTTCTGTGCAGTCCCTGGCTAGCAGGGCTGATTTTTAGGTTAATTCTTAGGTTATACCCCCACTTGGCACTCTCAAAGTTTTCTGTGCCATGCAGTCAGGATCACTCAGTATCGCTGCCAGACCGCAGCTTCATCTGTGTCCCTTTTTGGTATTTTTATGCAAATTCTTCTGCTAGTTGGGGTTTAGTCCACTTCTAATCCTTCCCTTCAAGGCTCAGGGGTCCAGGATTAACTTCTGTGTCAGTGTTAATTGGTTTTCCTTTTCTTTGTTGAAGAGGGTCTGTGCAGTCTTTCTGCCTAGTCCACCATCTTACCAGAACTCTTTATTTTACTTTCTTAATGATGTTTTGATGAATGCAGGTTTTTAAGTTCATAGTGTAATTTGCCAATTTTCTTTAGTTTTAGCACTTTTTGCATTCAATTCGGTAAATATTTTCATAGTCAAAAGTCACATGTAGAGTAGATCTGCAATCCATGTGGAATTTATATGTATAGTTTTAGGAAAAGTTCAAAATATACTTTTTTCCATATGGACAGACATTCACCCACCACCATTTGATGAAAATACCATTTTTCACACTTAAGTCCTTCAGGGTTTTCTTCTTTTTCAAGATTACATTGCCTATTCTTGGCCCTTTGCACTTCCAAAAGGACTTTTAATTAACATGTTAATTTCCACAAAATCTGCTGAGGTTTTGACTGAGATTGAATTGAAATTATAATTTGGGGAGAATTGATCTTTACAGTATTAAGTCTTTGAAATCATGAATATGACATATACCTCCACTTATTTAGAAATTCTTCAATTCCTCACAATTATGTCTTGCAGTTGTAGGGTAGTGCTCTTGCATATCTTTTCTTTTTAGGTCTTAGATTTCTTTTTAGGTATTTGTGGGTTTTTATGTTATTTTCAATGGCAATATTTTAAAATACAACTGATTTTTAGACTTTATGCCCAGTATATTCCCCATGGTATTCCATTGTTAAATTCACTTTTTAATCTTAATACTTTGATGGATTCTTTTAGACATTTTAGGTACAAAATCATATCAAATAATGACTTTCATTTTTTTTTCTAATCTTAATATTTATTTTTGTCTTGTTTTACTGTAGTGACTAGGACCTCAGTACAAGGCTGAATGAAGTTGTCATAACAGGAATCTTTGTCTCATTTCTTAGCATTAAGGAAATGTTTTCAATACTGTACTTCATGATGTAGTATGATATTAACTATTGGGTTATGATATTCATCTAATTAAAGATGCTACCCCTTAAATATTTTCTAAGACTTTGTTATGAATTTGGTTGTTGAATTTCATCAAATATGTTTTCTGAAACATAAGATCTAGCCCCCCCCAAATTTTCACTTAACTTGATTAATTATGTTAATTGGTGTTCAGTTGTCAAACCCCCTTGCCAATCTAGAGTAAACTTTATTTTGTTGTGATATATTATATATCAGTGGATTTTGCTAATAATTTTACTAAGGATTTTTATATCTATGATCATGAAATTGGTTGTCAAAATTCCTTTCCTGTAATACATTTACCAGATACTAGAGTCAAGATTATTCTACCTCAAAAAGAGGAAATATTCACTCTTATTTTATTCTGTAGAAAATTTTGGGCTAGATTGATGTTATTTCTTCTTGAACTATTGAGAAAAATTCACCAATGAAGTCATCTGAGCTAGAATTCTTCTTTGTGAGAAAACCTTTAATAATGGATTTAATCTCTTCAATAGATATTAAAATTTTCTATTTCTTCTTCTTTCACTATGGCATGATGTCTTTTTCAATAAATTTGTTCATCTAAAATGTCAAATGTGTTGGTCTGAGGCTGTTCATAATGCTCTTATTTATTCAGCATTTTATTATAAAATATTTCAAAAACATAGCATAGATGAATTTTACCCATGTACCCTCTACTCGGATTTTACCATTAACATTTTATTATGTAATTATGCATATATCTATTATACATAGTTCTAGCAATTTGTTGATTTTTGGTGCATTTTGAGGAAAATTACAGAGATTGATATACTTTTCCTTAAATAAATATGAATAAAATTAACCAGAGTTCAATAAATCTTTAATTTTTTTCTCCTGAGGGAAAATTCACATTTAATGAAATACACATATCTTAAGTGCATATTTGCTGAATATTGAGACACATAAAGCTGTGTAACCCAAGCCTTATCAAGATGTAGTACACTGTCCTCATTCCAAAAAGTTCCTGCATTTACTTCTCAATTTTTACCCCTAAGACACACCAGAGGCAACTATTGCTCTAATTTTCTTAACCAGAGATTAGTTTAACTATTCTAAAACTTCATATAAATGAATTTATAGTATGTATTTGTGTTAGACTGGGTTCTCTAGAAAAACAAAAAACAATAAAGCTTATATATATATAGAGAGAGAGAGAGAGAAAGAAATTTATCTTAGGAAAATGGCTCACAAACATATAGAAGCTGGCAACTCCAAAGTCCCTGAAGCAAAGGTAGGGCTGGAGGCTTTTCTTAGCTTCTGCAACCACAGAGGGCTGAGAAGCTCAAGGCTGGTAGGCAGTAGAGTGGCTGGTGACTCCAATGAATGACAAATCCAAAATCTCCAGGCCAAATGGTGGACTACTCACTCACAGAAAGTTGTAAGCAGCACAACAGAATCTCCATCTACAGAAGAATGTCTCTCTTCCCAGGATGTCCCAGGATATCCTGGAAGCAAGCCACACCCCTAGGGAAACTCCTCTTGACAGATTGGCCATTCAGAACACAGTAATCCAATCCCATCATGGGAACAACCATACAGAACTGGGGTCCAGCAAAGTTGACACCCAGCTCCAACTATCACAGTCCACCCCTTGTCAACTTGGCAATTGTACACATCTTCTCAACCATATATAATCTCTAAATAAGGACAATTATAAAGTTGTATTTATGCCTAACATGATACACTAACACACATACAACAAAAATGCATTAACCTTATTTACATTTCACAGTTCATAACAGAAGGAAACAAAAATATTTGATGCACATATACAATGAAGAAATATAACAATCACAGTCCTCGTTTCTGCAACTGGTCACATGGTAGTAGCTGATATTTAGAACTACCATTTTCCACCACCCACTCTGTATTTCCCTTGCCCTCAGCAAGTACCTCAGCTGGTCATGGTTCTTTGCCTGGTGGGGTGACCCAAACCTTCATTCCTGAAGGGTCTGGGCTGTTAGCAGTCATATCAGAATTGGGTTGCTGTAATTTTCCATTGACTTCAATCACAGGCATGGTAGTACTAAGAGACATCCTAAAGAATCTCCTGTATTCCAGACATATTCTTCTTTACACCCATTATGTAAAGCCAACCCAATTTCCCCTTGGTAACTAGGATTTATCATACTAGATAGTACAGTAATGCCCTTCTTTGTCTGTTGATCCAGAGGCATGAGGAAGACAAAATGGCCAGGTGGCATTCTTAATTTCCAGTTCAATGCAATCAGTATTGTGTCTCCAGGTGGGAGTATTCCTCCGTTTGGGACTAAGATCTCCAGACCTGCAGAGCATAGGGTAGCAGGGACAGGAAGCAAAAATTTTTTGAGTGGGTCACTAGGGGTAATAGTGAGTAGTACCACTCCTGTTTCCACCCCTTGGTTCCTGGACCTGTGAATCCTGGCTATTGGAGAAACAGAACCATATATTGGACGCTGGTTTAGAGCATATACAGCCTCCTAGAGAACATTGCCCCAACCCTTCAAGGTATTGCCACCAAGCTGGCACTGTATTTGTGTTTCTAAGAGGCCATTCCATCGTTCTATCAAACCAGCTGCTTCAGGATGGTGGGGAACATGGTAAGACCAATGAATTCCATGAGCAAAAGCTCATTGCCGCACTTCATGTGCTGTGAAATGAGTCCCTTGATCCAAAGCAATGCTGTGTGGGATGACATGACAGTGGATAAGGCATTCTGTAAGTCCACGGATGGTAGTTTTAGCCGAAACATTGCATGCAGGGAAGGTGAATCCATACCCAGAATAAGTATCTATTCCAGTAAGAACAAAATGCTATCCTTTCCATGATGGAAGTGGTCCAATGTAATCAACCTGCCACCAGGTTGCTGGCTGATCACCCCGAGGAATGGTTCCATATCGCAGACTCAGTGTTGGTCTCTGCTGTTGGCAGATTGAGCACTCAGCAGTGGTGGTAGCCAAATCAGCCTTGGTAAGTGGCAGTCCATGTTGCTGTGCCCATGCATAACCTTCACCCCTGCCACCATGGCCACTTTGTTTATGGCCATTGAGCAATAACAGGAGTAGCTTGGGAAAAATGACGTTCTGTTCTCCACTGAATGTGTCATCCTATCCACCTGATTGTTAAAGTCCTCCTCTGCTGAGGTCACCTTTTGGTGGGCATTCACATGAGACACAAATATCTTTACTCCTTTGGCCCATTCAGAGAGCTCTATCCACATACCTTTTCCCCATACATCGTTATCACCAATATTCCAGTCATGCACCTTCCAAGTCGCAGACCATCCAGCTAAGCCATTAGCCATAGCCCATGAATCCGTATATAATCGCACATCTGGCCATTTCTTGTTCCATGCAAAGTGAACAGCCATATGCACGGCCCGAAGTTATGCCGATTGGGAGGATTTCCCTTTACCACTGTCCTTTAAGGAAGCCCCAGAAAGGGGCTGCAGTGCCACTGCTGTCCACTTCTGAGTGGTGCCTGCATATCATGCAGAACCTTCTGTAAACCAGGCACGAGTTTTCTCTTCCTCAGTCAACTGATCATAAGGAACTCCCCATGAGGCCATAGGTGTAGAGTGGGACAGGGAAGGTAGTGTGACTGGAGTGGAGACCATAAGCATTTGGGCCACTTTCTCAAGCAACTTACCTGTGCCTTCAGGTTCTGCTCGAGCCCGATCTCTGATATACCACTTCCATTTAATGATGGAGTGCTGCTGTGCACGTCCAACTTTATGACTCTGTGGGTCAGAAAACACCCAGTTCATGATGGGCAGCTCAGGCCTCATGGTAACTTGGCCTCATGGTAACTTGGTGCAATCAGCATAATATTAGCATAATATCATCAATATAATGGACCAGTGCAATGTCTTGTGGAAGGGAAAGGTGATCAAGATTCCTACGGATTAAATTATGACATAGTGCCCTACTCTTGATCAACACCTCAAGTTATTATGAATAAAGCTGCTATACATAGTCCTTGTTTCTCTTGGGTGAACATATATGTGTATAACTGCATAGGATAGGTGTATATTTAGTTTTATAAGAAACTGTTAGAACTATGTCTAAAGTGTTTGCACCATTTCCAAAGTGGTTGCATCTCAACAAGTTATGAGTTCCAATTGTTTCACATTCTTGCAAACATTTGGTGGTGTCACAGTTTTTCATTTTAGCCATTCTTCTTGTTATTAGGTGCCATTGATTTCTGACTCATAGCAACTCCATTTGTGCAGTGTAGTGAATTACTTACTATGGCCCCTCTAGCCATAGTCCTCCATTTTGTAATATATTGTAAATACTAGCCTCTATGCCTGTGGTTTTGGTCCCATTTTGGGATGAGTTGTCTGTTATGTTAATCAGACAGTATTGGGGTGGGATGTATCTTGAGTCCCACCTTACTAGAGGGTGTGATTTAAGTCACCACTATTAGTTTCTGTGAATGTTCTGGCAAATTTGCCCATCTTGTTCTGGATCCTGCATCATTTTTGTCATTATCTCACCTCCAATTCTTCAGGCTTGAGATAGTAGACAGTCGTCTGACCTGCCAATTTGGGTTCATCAGCCTCTGCAACCATGTGACTGAGGACAATCCTCCAAACTGATGCTTCACTTTGGACTTGATTTGGGACTTGCCAGTCTCACACATGAGCCATTTCCTTGGGAGCATGTGAGTAGACTTACAGTGAAATACAAAACCCTAAGATAGATGGGAGAGTACTGAGAGGAGGGAGAGGAGTAGATTTTAGAGATGATGGAGTGGAAAAGTTTGGAAAAGTTGGAATTTGGGAGATCTTTTACCTCCATCTCATAGGGACCAACCCTGTACTGATCCTTTTAAAAGAAATTATTTGAGCAACATGACAGAGTAGAACTTCTCCATAACATTTTCTAGGGTGGAATCTTTATGGAAGCAGATTGCCAGGTCTTTCTCCTGTGGAGTAGCTAGATAGATTTGATCCAACTTTTCAGTTAGAAGCCAAGCACTTAACTGTTGCTCCAGCAAGTCTCCTTGTTGGGTGTGTAGTGGTATCAAATTGTGCTTTCAATTAGCATTTCCCTAATGAATAAATAGTATCATGGGATCCACTTTTAAAATGACATATGAGTGGAAGCCTGTCTTTGTATGGTTTCTGGGTGGAGAACAAAATATCTCTGGTGAGAAATTAGAACCCCAAACTGGTGGCTTCAACTTCTAGACAAAATGGAGAAATAAGGAAAAAATGTATACTTCCATCTTACAGAATTAAAAGATTTTTTAAAAATTACACAATGTTTTTAATGGAGCAACAGGCAACATAGGACAATGATCCCTGAAATAAGCAAGAAAATGAGGTGAACTCTACTTACTCACTGGTGATAATGTTCAAGCCACATGGGGAGGATGAACCCAAAGATTCCGGTGATCTTCCTGAGGTGAGAATTAAGTGAGGACAAAGCAATCAGAATTAATAGGGCAGAGTAACAGAGAGGAGAGAGTTGCAGAGTAAGACATTTAGAAATCTGCACAGGTTTCCCTCACATCTTCAGCTGAGTACTGGTCTACACATGAGGTTGAGGAAAGAACCACCAGAAGGGGTGGGGGTGGGGGTGGTGGAATATATATATATATAATCCTTGGAACTAATACAGGATGGGGATGAATGGGAAAACATTGTAATAATAGGGCACTGATGGAACACTCAGAGGGTTTGACTCATTAGTAGTGGGTAAAAATTACCCCAAATTTAAATGATGCCATGGTTTTTGCCTAATGAAGCTTAAAAGAAAGCCCCAAAAGGATAAAAAATGATCACTTATAACTTTTATGTCCCTATATCTTAAGTACATATCAGAACAAAGCTCAAGAATGAAGAAATAAAAAAATACTCATTACCAAACAAGGTAAAATTCACAATGGCTGGCATCCAATCAAAGATTTTCAGACATATAAACAAGCAAAGATATATGGCCCATGAAAGGAAATCTAGAGCCACCTGCAAGTGAAAAGCAGCCTCCAAGTCTTGGGCCTGCCTACCTCAGGCACTGGCCTTAATCTAGAGACACCCCCAAGTGAGGTAGGTGGGCTTGGGACTTAGAGGTTGCTTTTCATTTGGGGGTGGCTCTATATTAAGGCTGGGGCCTGAGGCTTGGAGGCTGCTTTTAGCTTGAGAGTGGATCTATATTAAGGCTGGGGCCTGAGGTAGGCAGGCCTGGGCTTGGAGGCTGTTTTTCACTTGGGGCTGGCATTTTGAGACCATTGCCTGAGGTAGGCAGGCTCAGAGGAGGTAGGAATAACTAAAGTAGATAAACTTGTCTGTCAATTTGTCATCTTGTGGTGGCTTTTGTGTTGCTATGAGGATGGAGGCTATGCCAGCATGTTGCAAAATGTCATCAGGGTTACCCATGGTGGATAGTTTCAGCAGAGCTTCCTAGTCTGAGAAAGACTCAGAAGAAGGAAGAGGCCATCCACTTCTCAAACAATTGGCCAGTGAAAACTTTATGAATAGCAGTGAAACACTGTCTGATATATTACTGGAAAACTTTATGAACAGCCCTGAAACATTGTCCAACATGAACCCATCAGGTCGGAAAGCACTCAAAATTTGACTAGAGAAGAGCTGACTCCTCAGAGTAGAGATGACCTTAATGATATGGATAGAGTAAAGCTTTTGGGACCTCCATTTGTGCTGATGTGGCATTACTCAAAATGAGTAGAAACAGACAGAAACATCCATAAATAATTGGAACATGGAATGCACTAAGTATGAACCTAGGGAAACTAGAAGTTATCAAAAATGAAATGGAATGCATAAAGATCTATATTCCAGGCATTAGTGAGCTGAAATGGACTGGTTTTGGTCCTTTTGAATCACACAACCATATGATCTACTGTGCCGGGAACGACAAATTAAAGAGGAATGTTGTGGCATTCTTTGTCACAAACACTGTTTCAAGATCTGTCCTGAAGTACAGTGCTGTCAGTGATAGGTTAATATCCATGACTACAAGGAAGGCCAGTTAATAGTACTACTTACGCACCAACCACTAAAGCCAAAGAGGAGGAAATTGAAGATTTCTACCAAGTTCTGCAGTATGAAATTGACTGAACATGCAATCGAGATTTGTTGATTATCACTGGTGACTGGAATGCAAAAGTTGGAAACAAAGAAGAGTTACCAGTAGTTGGAAAATATGGCCTTGGAGATAGAAATAACACTGGAGATTGCATGATAGAATTTTCCAAGACCAAAAACTTACTCTTGTAAATACCTGCTTTCAACAACATAAGCAACAACTATACACATGGACTTCACCTGATGGAACACACAGAAATCAGATTGACTACATCTGTGGCAAGAGGTGATGGAGAAGTTCAATATCTTAGGCCAAATCAAGGCCAGGAGCTGATTGTGGAGCAGACCATCAACTGCTCATATGCATGTTCAAGTTGAAGATGAGAACAATTAAAACAAGTCCATGAGAGCCAAAGTATGACCTTGATAATATCCCTCCTGAACTTAGAGACCACTTAAAGAATAGATTTGATGCACTGAGCACCAATGACTGAAAACCAGAGGAATTGTGGGATGACATCAAGACCATCATCAATGAAGAGAGCAAGAGGTCATTAAAAAATAAAAGAAAGGAAGAAAAGACCAAAATGGATGTCAGAAGAGACTCTTAAACTTGCACTTCAACAGAGAGTAGCTAAAGCAAATGGAAGAAATGATAAAAGAGCTGAACAGAAGATTTAAAAGAGCAGCTTGAGCAGACACAGTCAATTACTATAATGAAATATGCAAAGACCTGGATGTAGAAAACCAAAAGGGAAAAACATGCTCAGTATTTTCCAAGCTGAAAGAACTGAGGAAAAAATTTAAGCCTCCAGATGCAATACTGAAAGATCCTATGGACAAAATATTGAATGATGCAGGAAGCATAAAAAAAAAAGATGGAAGGAATACACAGAGTCATTGTACCAAAAAGGTTGATGTTCATCGATTTCAGAAGGTGGCATATGACCAAGAACCAGTAGTATTGAAGAAAGAAGTCAAAGCTGCACTGAAGGAATTGAGGAAGAACAAGGCCTAAGGAATCGCCAGACTACCCATTAAGATCTTACAACAAATGGATGCCCTGCTGGAGGTACTCATTCAATTATGCCAAGAAATGTGAAACATAGCCACCTGGCCAACAAACTGGAAGAGATTCATATTTGTACCCATTCCAAAGAAAGGTGATCACACAATTGAAAGAGGTCTTTCAATTACACCTTCAAGAGGTCTGTGTAATTATCAGACAATATCATTAATACCACATGTAAGTAAAATCTTATTGAAGATAATTAAAAAATAGTTGCAACAGTATATTGACAGAGAGCTTCCAGAAATGCAAGCTGGATTCAGAAGAGGACATGGGACAAGATATATCATTACTGATGTCAGATGGATCTTAGCTGAAACCAAAGAATACTAGAAAGATGTTTACTTATGTTTTATCGACTATGCAAAAGCATTCTACTGTGTGGACCATAACAAATTATAGATAACATTGAGAAGAATGGGAATTCCAGAACACTTGATTGTACTCATGAGAAAATTATACATAGATCAAGAGCCTGTCATTCAAAAAGAACAAGGGAATACTGCATGGTTCAAAATCAAGAAGGGAGAGCGTCAGGGTTGTATCCTTTCACCATACTTACTCAACTTGTATGCTGAGCAAATGATCCAAGAAGATGGATTATATGAAAAAGAACATAACATCAGGATTGGGGGAAGATTTATTAACAATCTGTGATATGTAGATGACACAACTTTGCTTGGTGAAAGTGAGGTTGACATGAAGCACTTACTGATGAAGATTAAAGACTGCAGTAAGCAGTACGAACTACAGCTCAATACAAAAAAAAAAAAAACACTACCTCACAACTGGTCCAATAAACAGCTTCACAGTGGATGGAGAAATAATTGAAGTTGTCAAGGATTTCATATTACTTGGTTCTAGAATCAACACCAATGGAAGCAGCAGCCAAGACATCATATGATGTGTTGCATTAGGCAAATCTGCTGCAAAATACCTCTTTCAAGTGTTGAAGAGCAAAGATGTCTCCTTGAAGACTAAGGTGCACCTAACCCAAGCCAAGGCATTTTCAATCACCTCTTATGCATTTCAGAGCTAAACAATGAATAAGGAAGACTGAAGAAGAGTTGATGCATTTGAGTTGTGGTGCTGGAGAAGAATACTAAGAGTACCATGGTCTGCTAAAAGGACTAACAAATATGTCCTGAAAGAAGTGGAGCCAGAATGCTTCTTGGAACAGAGAATGGCCAGACTTCATCTCACCTACTTTGGTCATGTTGTCAGAAGGAACCATTCCCTGGAGAATATCATGCTTGATAAAGTGTAGGTTCAAAGAAGGGGAAGGTCTCAATGAGATAGATAGACACAGTGGCTGCAACGATGGGCTCAAGTATAGCGAGGATTGTGAGGCTGGCACAAGACCAGGCAGTGTTTTGTTTTGGTGTGCATGGGGTCACTATGAGTCAGAGATGACTCAACGGCACCTAAGAATAACAACAACAAAAGGAAAAATCTATCAGTAGAAACGAGTTGCAAGTGACACGAAGAATGAGTACACAAGGACACTGAAACCGCTCTTACAACCATATTCTATATGTTCAAGAAAGTAAAGCATAAACAAGATAAGAAGAAATATGAAAAACAGAAAAAGACCCAAATTGGACTTCTGAAGATTAAAAAAATCATGTCAAATATTGTCTGACATGAAAGTACACTGGATCAGATAAACACTATATTGGACATTATAAAAATATTAATACATGTGTACCCAAGAGTTGGCAGACAATGGTCCTATAAGGGTATTTGTATGATCTGTAAGAATTCCCAGGTGTATAGTGGAGCTGATAAGGAACAAGGTTGTAGTCACTTCCTGGTCACAGCCAGCTATCCAGAGGGACCGAGTAGTTGAACCGGTGGGGTTGGGACCATAGTCACAGAGGACATCAAGCTCAATTGGTATAATATACCACTCAAAACATTGTTCCACCTCCTACTTTGGCGAGTAGCAACTTGGATCTTAAAAGCTTGCAAGCAGCCATCTAGATGCAACGATGGGTCTCTCTTCATCCAGAATAAAGAGTAATGAAGAAAAACAAAGATTCATGGAAAAAATTAGTCCTGGCAACTGGTACACTATGTAATCCTCAGCCTATACAACTATGAGACCAGAAGAACTAGATGGTGCCTGGCTACCACTGTCAACCACTCAGAGGGGGATCTATGTAGGAGATCCTGGATAGAGAGGCAGAACAATGTGGAAAAAAACTCAAAATCATTTGGAAAAAAAAAGGGGGGGGACCAGGTTTGCTGATCTGATAGAGGTTGGTGGAACCACTGAGACTATGAGCCCTAGCTGCCCTTCAGGTCTGGAATTGAACCCATACCTGTGGCTTCCAAACAAACAAAAGACAGGCATATGAGTTCAACATTTATCTGAGGTAGATACATTCTTTGGAGAGAACAATCATGGGAGAATAGAAGGGCTATTTAGGCACAGGGAGACAGCTCGGGGGGAGGAGTGCATGGAGGCATAGACACAGGGAAGAGGTAACTATGGGGAGGAAGTGGGAGGGGAGCTGTTGCATTGGGGTAAATTGTAGTCAACGTCATGAGACAAAGTGTATGTGAACTGCTGTATGG
>NW_006921692.1:6879159-6885054 GCF_000298275.1 Orycteropus afer afer | reverse complement strand
AACAACAACAACAAATACACACACACACACACACATATACACATGAAGAAATAGCAATAAAAAATATCCAAAATGGAAGAAAGAGAAAAAAAGTGAATTGAGAATCAATGAGTTGTGGGACAATTTGTTTCATTTCTTTTTTAAAAAAACAGACCAAAAATAAGTATTGTATTGCTTTAGATGTCAGCAACCTATACACCCAAATAATAAACATATTTCTGATTTCTCAAATGGAGTGATAATACCAGAACGTATTCCTCTACTTAAATGCATTTACTAAAACTGAAGATCATAAGGGGCTTGGGAAACAAAAATATACCCAAGACCAAGGATAGACTTGGCGGAAGATAGTCTTACATATGTACTTGTGCTACAAAATCAACCATGTACATTACAGAAGTAACAGAGGACAAGGCTGGAGTAGCTTCTCAGAGACAACCAAACACATATCTTCAGGGAGAGGATCACTGGGCCTGCGGGCTTGGAATTGTAGTCTTGGGGGACATCATGCTCAATTGACACAGTACATAGTACATAACAATCTTGTTATATGTCCTTTTTTGGTGAGGAGCAACTAGGGTCTTATAAGCTTTTGAGCAGCCATCTAAGATGCAACTATTGGTCTCCTCTCATCTGGAGCAAAGAAGAGTGAAGAAAATCAAAGTCATTTGGAAATAATTAGTCTAAAGATAGATATAATGGACCACGAGGACCTCAGCCTTCACACCACAGAGACCAGAAGAACTAGATGGTGCCCACCTACCAATGCCATCCACTGGGATATGGATCAAAATTGTAGATCCTGGATGGAGTGGGAGGAAAATTATGGAAAAAAAATTTAAAAACACAAAAATGACCAGAATTTCTGGTCAGATGGAGACTAGTGGAACCTCTGAGACTATGGCCCCAGGTTACCCTTTGAGCATGGAAATGGACTCACTTCCATGGATTAGCTCTCAGTCCAATAGCAGACAGACATACAAGCATAGCACCTACCCAGGGAGAGGCACCAACCTACCCTAGGGAGATGAACCCACTTAAACTAGGGAGATGCACCCATTAGATCAATCAACCATGAGACATCAGAAGGGTAGCATTCACACAGAGGGAAAGCTGGACAGAGAAGACTGCATAGATAAGAAGGGCACAGGGAAGGGTTAGCTAGTCACAGGGAGGAGATAGGAGCTTCTTCAGTTGGGGATTGTCATTGGGGCCATAAAACCAAATGTACATGAACTGTTGAGTAAAACGAATCTGCTTTGTAAATATGCACCCAAATCACAATAAAAATTAAAAAACAAGCTGGAAAAAAGCCCCATGAAATCCAATATTCTCAAGCAGAATCAATATTTAAAGAGTCCGCCCCTCAAAAAAAAGTACTATCAAACTCACTGTAAATACCTACTCATATAATTGAAAAGCCTTTTATACTTGATTCAGGCAAGGCTATTATTATTGCCTTTCCTAGGCACTTTTTAGAACCACCTAACTCCATTTTCTTTTAACACTTTTTCACTGAAAAGCTGTCAAGAAAATAATTATAAAACCCAACAGTGCACAGCAACCTAAGCCTCATTTCTATTCCTTTTCTCTAGATGGAAAAATTGGTCAGTTCATAACTCTGAAATAAAAAGCCACTGATCCAAGCAACAGTGTGTCCCTGGTTGGCACAAAGGTTTAAGCACACTGGACTACTAGCCTGAAAGTCAGTGGTTCAAAACCACCCACAGACACCTCAGAAGAAAGACCTGGTGGTCTGCTTCAGAAAGGTCATAGCTTTGAAAACCCAATGGAGTGACATTCTACTCTGCATACATGAGGTCACTGTGAGTCAGAATCTACTTTAACAGCAACTGGTTAAGGTCTGTGGGTGGCACAAATGGTATGCACTGGACTACTAATCTAAAGGTTTGAGGCTCAATCTTACCAGCAGGAGTGCAGAAGAAAGGCCTGGCAATATGCTTCTGTAAAGATTACAGCCAAGAAATTGACTCAATGCCATTTTTTTTTTTTAAATTCTATTCTATCAATCTATTTGTCTATCTATATGTTGGTAACTCACTGTCTTAATTACAATAGATTCATAGTCTTCAAGTCCTCCAACCTTTTTCTTCCTTTTCAAAATGCTTTGGACATTTTAGATACTGTGCCTGTCCATATACATTTTAGAATCCATTTGTAATTTCTGCAAACAGTATGGTGGAATTATGATTTGGTGTATTTAGTCCATTTACACTTAAGCTAATTACTTACATAGGTTTTCCACAATTTTTGACCTCATATATTCTCATGTCTCATGTTCATTTTTCTTATCTTTTGAACTCACATTATCCCATTTTACTTTTCTACTTGCTATAGATCATTTTGGGAGCTCTGGTAGCGTAGTGTCTAAGGCACTTGACTGCTAATCAGAAGGCTGGCAGTTCAAACCCACCAGCCACTCCTCGGAAGGAAGATGGGGCAATCTACTTCCATAGTGATATTGCATCAGAAACCCAAGGAGGGGTCACTATGAGTCGGGTCTGACTCGATGGCACATAACAACAACAACAACATAGATCATTTTACTGATTATCTATGAGATTACAGTGTACATCACAAATGCTTTATCATAAATGCAAATGATTATTTTTGCTGCTTTTTATGTTGCTAGAAACAATCTTTTGGGAGCTCTGGTGGTGTAGTGCCTAAGGCATTCGTCTCCTAACCAGAAGGCTGGCAGTTCAAACGCACTAGCCACTCCTCATAAGGAAGACTGGGCAATCAAATTCCATAGTGATACTATCTCGGAAACCCAAGGAGGGGTCACTATGAGTCAGGATCGACTCGACAGTCGCAACCATCTTTTAAGTTTATTTACTCTTTGCTTTCACAGTCTGTTGTCATAAATTTTAGTTCTAATAAAATTTTAAATGCCACAGACATCCAATTATTTTTTTACAGTGAATATTTAGTTTCAATGGCGGTAATTTTTTTTTTTTTTTTTTAAGGTAAGTATACTGTCTTTCATTCCCTTCTGCATTCCATGTCTCACCTAGGATCATTTGCCTCATCCTGAAGAACTCCCTTATTAAATATTTTAGGGCCATCCTATTCAAAACAAATTCCTTCTGCATTACCATCTTTTTTTTTTTTTTTTTTTTTCACAGTCATATCTAAAAGGCATAAAAGTCTACCTTGGCAGTTATTTTCTTTCTTCATAATAAAGATCTACTTCCACTGTTTCTTGGTTTCCATTATTTTTGCTGAAAAGTCAGTTGTCTTTTTCCTGGTAGTTGAAGATAATGTGCCTTTTGTTCCCTTTAACAGTTTTGTTTGTTTTTGTCCTTAGTTATCTACAGTTTTACCAGGATGTGTGTAGGTGAACATTTCTACATATTTACCCTGTTTGGAATTTACTCTTCTTCTTGAATTACATTTGCAAATTTCTTATCCATTGTCTCTTCCTTTGCCCCATTCGCTCCACTCCTCAAATTCCAATTATCATGCCAGATCTTTACAGTATGTCCCATGCCTTACATTCTTACCTGGATTTTATTTTTCTATTATTTTTTCTCTCTGTGCTTCAGAATGGACATTTTTAAATGGGCTACCTTCCAGCCCATTATTCTTAATAGCCTGTTGTGTACAGTTTATTGTTAAATCAATCCATGAAATTCTTAATTACAGGTACTGTATTTTTCAGTTTTACACTGTTCATCTGAATTTTAAAAGTAAATTTAGTTTGAAAGTCTCCATTCTTTTTTGAACTTTGTGTATTTCTGTCTTTTAAACAGCAACATGTTGTTGTTTGTTTGCAGTCAGTGTTGATATATAGCTACCTACGTACAACAGAAAAAAATACTGCTCACTCCTATGGCACCCTCAGAATCATTGCCAAGCCACTGTGTCATCATCACAGACACTGTGTCAAATCATCTCACTGAGGGTCTTCCCCATTTTCACTTACTCTCTATTTTCCCTACCATGATATCATTCTCCAGGGACTGAGAATTTGAGAGACAAAGTCTGGCCATTTTCGCTTCTAAGGAGCATTCTGGCTAAATTTCTTCAAGACAAATTTGTTCATTCTTCTGGCAGTCCATGGCACATTCAATATTCTTGTCCAACACAATTCAAATACCTCAATTCTTCTTCAGTCTTCCTTATTCATCATCCAGCTATCACACACATATGAGGTGACTGAAAATACCATGGCTTGTGTCAGGCACACCTTATTCTTCAAGGAGATATTTTTGTTCTTTGGCATTTGAAAGAGGTCTTTTGCAGCCAGTTTGCCCAGTGCTCTATGTCATGATATCCAGACTGTTGCTTCCATTGGTGTTGATTGTAGAACCAAGTAATATGAAGTCTTTGACAATTTCAATCTTTTCTCCATTTATTGTGATGTGGTTTATTGGTCCAGTTGTGAAGATTTTTGCTTTCTTTATATTGAGGTGTAATTCATACTGCAGACTGTAGTCTTCAATCTTCACCAATAAGTGCTTCATGTCATCCTCATTTTCAGCAAGCAAAGTTGTGTCATCAGTGTATCGCAGGTTGTTAATGAGTCTTCCTCCAATCCTGATGCCACCTACTTCTTCATATAGTCCAGCTTCTTGGATTATTTGATTAGAATACAGATTGAATAAGGATGGTGAAAGGATACAACCCTGACACACTCCCTTCTTGATTTTAAACCATGCAGTGTTCCCTTGTTCTGTTCAAACAACAGCCTCCTGGTCTATGTACAGGTTCTTCATGAGTTCAAGTGTTCTGGAATTCTCAATTTTCGTAATGGTATCCATAATTTGCTATGATCCACACAGTGAATATATTTGCATAGTCAATAAAACATAAGTAAACATCTTTCTGGTATTCTTTGCTTTGAGCCAAGATCCATGTGACATCAGCAATTATATCCTTCATTTCACGTCCTCTTCTGAATCCAGCTTGCATTTCTAGAAGCTCCCTATCAATGTATTGCTGTAAACATTTTTGAATTATCTTCAGTATAATTATACTTGTATGAGATATTAATTATGTTCAGTAATTTCCACATTCTGTGGGATCACTTTTCTTTGGAATGGTTACAAATATGGATCTCTTCCAGTCAGTGACCAAGGAGCTGTCTTCCAAATCTCTTGGCATAGCTGAGTGAGTGCCTGCACTACAACATCTGTTTGTTGAAACATCTCAATGGGTATTCCGTCAATTCCTGGAAACTTGTTTTTCACCACTTCCTTTAGTGCAGCTTCAACTTCTTCCTTCAATACTATTATTCGTTCTATATCATATGTCACCTCCTGGAATGGATGAACATTGGCCAATTCTTTTTGGCACAGTGACTGTGTATTCATTCCATCTTCTTTTGATATTTCCTGCATCATTCAATATTTTGCTCCTAGAACCTTTCAATATTGCAACTTCAGGCTTAAATTTTTTCTTCAGTTCTTTCAGCTAGAGAAATGCTGAGTGTGTTCTTCCCTTTTGATTTTCTAACTCCAGGTCTTTGCACATTTCATTATAATAATTGACTTTGTCTTCTCAAGCTGCTCTTTGAAATCTTCTGTTCAGATCTTTGATCTTGTCATTTCTTTCATTTGTTTCAGCTATTCTTCATTCAACTGCAAGTTTCAGAGTCTCTTCTGACATCCATTTTGGTCTTTTCTTCCTTTCCTTTCTTTTTAATGACCTTATGCTTTCTTTATGGATGATGTTCTTGATGTCATCCCACAATTCCTTTGGTTTTTGGTCATTGGTGCTCAGTGCAGCAAATCAATTCTTTAGATGGTCTCTAAATTTAGGAGATGAGCTCTGGTAGTGTAGTGCCTAAGGCACTTGACTACTAACCAGAAGGCTGGTGGTTCAAACCCACCAGCCACTCCTCGGAAGGAAGATGGGGCAATCTACTTC
>NW_006921692.1:6876851-6878405 GCF_000298275.1 Orycteropus afer afer | reverse complement strand
TGTCATTTCCAGTAATGGTAGATCATATAGTTGTCTGATTCAAAATGGCCCAAACCAGTCCATTTCAGCTCACTAATTAATGCCTAGGATATCAGTCTTTACATGTTCCATTTCATTTTTTACAACTTCTAGTTTTCCTAGATTTATACTTCATATATTCTATCTTCTGATTATTAATGGACATTTGTGGCTGTTTCTTCTCATTTTGAGTCTTGCCATGTCAACAAATAGAGGTCCCAAAAGCCCTACTTTATCTATATCATTGTGGTTGCATTCTGGTTACCTAGTGCCACTCTGACAAGAATATACCACAAATGGGATGGCCTTAACAAACAGAAGTTTATTCCCTTACAGTTTAGAGGCTTAAGTCCAAGTTCAAAGTGCCAGGCTCTAGGGGCTGTGTGAAAGCACCTTGACCTTGGGCTGCAGCTCTGCCTCTTGCTCTTGGCCCACTGAAGCTAGAGGCATCTCTTCACTCAGGCAGCTACTGGCTGCTGAGGCTAACAAGCCCAAGGTTGACAAATAAAATGGCATAGTCCCAATGTTACCAAACCACATGTCAGGCCATTAACTCACATCCATTGTAAGTCCCAGGGTTGGCAGAGCATGGCAGGCTGCTGAACAACGACATGGCTACATGCAGGGTCCAAGTGTGCCATAGGCTAAAGACCATTCTCCAAGGCTTCTGCTTATATACAGGAAGCAGACCCCCATTCCCTAATCAGCTGCTCCCAGTAGATTCCACCATGGAGTTGATTACCAGTCTCATCATGGGGAATACTACATCCAGCTGCCCAACCAATCAACCAGGCCCAGCCAAGTTGACACACAAACTGAACTACCACAATTCCATCCCTTGTCAACTCAGCATCTGTACAGATCTTCATTGGGTAGAATCTGTACAGATCTCTCTCACTGGATGGCTCCAGTTCCCTAGTTCCTCTAAGTGGCGACCTCACCCCCTTGGCCTGGCAGGCCCCATTCCTCTCCCTCTTGGGCATGGCAGCCCTGCCCCCTCACTCTGGGGCAGCGGCTACGGCTCCAACCCATTGGCTCACATGAACAAGCAGCCCCACACTCCAGAACCAAGTTGGTGAAGACTTGGCTCTTTGAAACCTAGGGGGCTGTGGTGGTTCCATCTCCAAAGGCCATGGTCCTACCCTTCCAATCTGAGGCAGCTGTGCTTCTGTTTCCTTAGTCTCTCTGCTTCTGCTGATTAATGTCCAAAGGCAACCCACTCTGCTAGGAAGCCACCTATCCAAAGGTATCAAGCTTTCTCCTCCATGGGCTGGTAAGGCTGTTGCTCTCATGCCAGTTCTCTCAGCTCTGCTCTTGCCATCTCTCATGCCGTATGCCGGGGCCTCTCTGCCAGGGTCTTGGGTCAAGGATGCACTCCACCCCTGTTTCCATATTTTAAGTATCTGTCAGAGCAGCACCCCAAATTCTGTTCTGGTTACCTAATGCCACTCTGACAAGAATGTACCACAAATGGGATGGCCTTAACAAACAGGAGTTTATTCCCTTACAGTTTGGAGGCTTTAAGTCCAAGTTCAA
>NW_006921692.1:6869604-6876481 GCF_000298275.1 Orycteropus afer afer | reverse complement strand
AGATTCCACCATGGAGTTGATTACCAGTCTCATCATGGGGAATACTACATCCAGCTGCCCAGCCACTCAACCAGGCCCAGCCAAGTTGATACACAAACTGAACTACCACAGGTTGGTTCTACTCTCGTGAAGCAACACTTTCTCAGTGGTATTCTGAGTGCCTTCTGACTTAAGGGGCTCATCTTCTGGTAGTGTACTGGACAATGTTTCAGGGCTATTAATAAAGTTTTCCAGTAATATATCAGACAGTGTTTCACTGGTATTCATAAGGTTTTCCCTGGCCAATTCTTTGAGAAGTGGATGGCCTCTTCCTTCTCCCAAGTCTATCTCAGTCTAGAAGCTCTGCTGAAACCCGTCCACCATGGGCAACGCTGCTGGCATTTGAAACACCAGTGGCACAGCCTCCAGCTTCACAGCAAGACTCAAGCCACCACAGTATGACAAATTGACAAGTTCATCTCCCTTAGCTGTTCCAAAACCACTCCGCCCCTTCCTGGCCTTCCCCCTACTTGTTCTGGCTGTCCACCCTGGCTCCCACTTCCTGCATGGGTGGGTGCTCTCTCACCCCTTACCTGTATCTGGCCATCTGTCCTGGCTTTCCACTTCCTGCTGGGTGGGAACTCTCTCCTCCCACTCCACATGCATATGAGGCTATTGAAAATACCATGCTGAGGTGCAATCAATACTGAAGGCTGTACTCTTTGATTTTCATCAATAAATGCTTCAAGTCTTCTTCACTTTTACCAAGCAAGGTTGTGTCATTTGCATACCCCAGTTGTTAATGAGTCGTCTTCTTCTGATGCTGTGTTCCTTCTTTATATAGTCCAGCTTCTCAGATTATTTGCTAAGCATATACACCGAATAAGTATGGTGAAAGGATACAATCCTTATATACACCTTTCCTGATTTTAAACCACACAGTATCACCTTGTTCTGTTCAAACAATAGCCTCTTGTTTCTCATGAGCAGAGTTTAAGTGTTCTGGAATTCTTATTCTTTGTAAGTTATCCATAATTTGTTATAGTCCACACAGTAAAATGCCTTTGTATAGTCAGTAAAGCAGAGGTAAACACCTTTCGGGTTTCTTTGCTTTCATGCAAGATCCACCTGACATGCAATGATATCCTCTTTTCCATGCCCTCTTCTGAATCCGCTTGAATTTCTGGCAGGTCCCTGTAGGTGTATTGCTGCTACTGTTTTGGAATTATCTTCAGAAAAATTTTACTTGCATGTGATACTGACATGTTTCAATAATTTCTGCATTTTTTTATCACCTTTTTTATGGAAATGGGCACAAATATGGATATCTTTCAGTAGGTTGGTCAGGTAGCTGTCTTCCAAATTTCTTGGAATAAGTGTGAGCACCTGCAGCGCTGCATCCATTTGTTGATACAGCTCAGTGGGTATTCCGTCAGTTTTTGGAGGCATGTTTTTTGCAAGTTCCTTCAGTGCAGTTTGGACTTCTTCCTTTAATACCATTGGTTTTTGTTCTTATGCTACTGTCTGAAACTGTTGAATACAGACCAATTCTTTTAGGTATAATGTCTATGTATTTTTCCTTCTTCTTCTTTTTTTTCTTTTTTAAATTGTGATTTAGGTGAAAGTTTACAGAGCAAATTGGTTTTCCACTCAATAATCCATATATTCTATTGTGACAATTACTGTAATTCCCACAGTTACAGCATTCTTCCCATTTCCTCCCTGAACAACGCTTTCAGTTCATCCTTCTTTCCCATATCTTCCCAACTTCCTAGCTCTCTTCCTAGTCAAATACTGTCTCTTGATCTCATATGCTTGATTGTTCTAATGAGTGCATTTTCTCCTGATATTACTGTTCACCTTAGAGACTTGTCTGCCATTTGGCTGACAGTTGAGTCATAGGGCCCCAGTTCAGTTCCTGGTTTGATGAGTGTCCAAGGGCCATAGTCTCAGGTGTTCCACCAGTCCAATCAGACAAAGAGGGCTGCACTTTTTTTTTTTTTTTAATGACTTTGAGTTTTGTCCTACATTTTCCCTTACTCTATCCAGGACCTCTTTTTGTGATCCCTTTCAGAGTGACTTCCACCTTCTTTTAATGTTTCCTGCACTGCTGAATATTTTGCCCATGGAATTCTTCCATATTGAAAATCAAGGCTTGATTTTTTTCTTTAGTTCTTTCAGTTTAAGAAATGCTAAGCATGTTCTTCCCCTTTGATTTTCCAACGCTAGGCCTTTTCACATTTCATTATCGAGCTGCCATTTGAAATTTTCTTTTCAGCTATTTTACTTCATCATTTCTTTCAATCACTTTCCATTCATGAGCAAGTTACAGAATCTCTTCTGATATACATTTTGGTCTTATCTTCCTTTATTGTCTTTTTAATGATCTTTTGCTTTATGTTTGATGTTTTTGATGTCATCCCACAACTCGTCTGGTGTTTGGTCACTCGTGCTTGATTCATCAAATCTATTTTCAGATGGTCTCTAAATCCAACTGGGATATATTGAATCAGGCCATATTTTGGCTCTTGTGACTTAATTTTCTTTAGCTTCAACTTAAACCTGTCTATAAGCAACTGATTACCTATTCCACAGTAAACCCATGGCCCTGTTCTCACTGACGACATTGAGCTTCTCCATTTTTTTTTTCCCACTGATGTAGTCAATTTGATTCCTGTGTACTCCATCTGGTGAGGTTCACATAGCTGTTTAAAAAAGCATTTGCAATGAATAAGTTGTTGATCTTGCAAAATACTGTCATGTGATTTCCAGAATCATTTATACCACCAAGGCCGTATTTTCCAACTAATGTTGATTCTTCTTTGTTTCCAACTTTCAAATTCCAATCATCAGTAATTAGCAATACATCTTGACTGCATGTTTGGTCAATTTCAGACTGCAGAAGTTGGTAAAAATATCCAACATCCTCATCTCTGGTGTTCACGGTCAGTGTGTAAATTTGAATAGTAGTAGTATTAACAGGTCTTCCTTATGTGTAGGTATTATCCTATCACTGACAGCACTGTACTTCAGTATAGATCTCGAAATGTTCTTTTTGTTGACAAATGTGACACCATTCTTCTGTCATTCCCTGGATAGCAGACCATGACTGTCCAATTCAAAAATCCAATGATGCCATTTCAGCCCACTAATGCCTAGGCTATTGATCCTTATGTGTTCCATTTTATTTTTGACAACTTCCAATTTTCCTAGATTCATACTTTGTACATTCCACATTCCAATTATTAATGCATGTTTGTAGCTGTTTCTTCTCATTTTGAGTCATACTACATCAGGAAATGAAGCTCCCTAAGACTTTGCTCCATCCACGTCATTTGCATCTATCCACTCTGAGGCAGCTCTTCCCTAGAAATATTATCAAAGCCTTCCACCTTGAAGGACTTTCATCTAGCATGATATCAAACAATGTTTGCCTGCTATTCATAATGTTTTCATGGCCAATTGTTTTTACAGAAGGACTTGTCCATGTCCTTTTTCCTAGTCTGTGTTAGTTTGGAAGCTCTGCTGAAATTTGTCCACCATGGTGTCCCTGCTGTTATTTGAAATACCAGTGGCATAGCTTCCAGCATCACAGCAACACACAAATCATCAAAATACAGCAAACTGACAAATGAATGGTGGAAACAGTAACATGTTGCTGTTAGGTGCCATTGAGTCAGCTCTGACTCATAGTGACCATATGTACAACAGAACAAAACACTTCCTAGTCCTGCACCAGCCTCACAATCCCTATCATACCTGAGCCCAGTGGCAGCCACTGTGTCAATGTTAAAATTCTTATCTATTTCTACTGAATGTCTTCTATTAGGAGTTATATTTCTTGCCTCTTCATACACCTAGTAATTTTTTTTTTTTTTAATTGTATGCCAGATACTTGACTGCTAATCAGAAGGCTGGTGGTTCAAACCCATCAGCCACTCCTCGGAAGGAAGACGGGGCAATCTACTCCCATAGTGATACTGCCTCGGAAACCCAAGGAGGAGTCACTGTGAGTCGGGTCCGACTCGACGACACATAACAACAACAACAACATGGTTTTTTACTGAGTATCTGGCATGTTGTTGTTGTTATGTGCCATCGAGTCGGACCCAACTCACAGTGACCCCTCCTTGGGTTTCCGAGGCAGTATCACTATGGGAGTAGATTGCCCCGTCTTCCTTCCGAGGAGTGGCTGGTGGGTTTGAACCACCAGCCTTCTGATTAGTAATCAAGTGCCTTAGGCGCTACATTTACCAGAGCTCCCACTAAAAACCATAGAGGCTCCAAATGATATTTTTTCCACAAGAGGGGCTCCATTTCCCACTGTTTGGTGTCAGGAGGTGCTAATCATGTAAATCCAATCATAATTTCATCTGAGTTAACACTGGGCTGCAGTTTTAATTTTCAATCTACCTTTTCTTCATCCTTGCTTCTACTCCTATTGTCTCTGGGCTTTTGATTTGACCCATACTGGTTGGTCTCTTCAAGCCTGCCAACTACAATGTAGGAGAAAGATGAGGCAGTCTGCTTCTGCACAGATTTACAGCCTTGGAAACCCTATGAGGTCAGTTCTACTTTGTCCTAAAGGGTTGCTATGAGTCAGAATTGACTTGATGGCAGTGGGTTTGGTTTTTCTGGTTTGGTTTGTGTCTAAGAAGTTGTAGTAGTGCAGTGGTAAAAAGAATTTGGCTGCTAACCAAAACTTGGCAGTTCAAACCCACCAGCCACTCCATGGGAGAGAGCTGAAGCAATGTGATTCCATAAAGATTTACAGCCTCAGAAAACCCTGTGGGGAAGTTCTCCTGACCTATAGGGTCACTCTGAGTTGGAATGAAGTTGATGGCAGTGAGTTTGGTTGGGCTGTGCTTCCTTATTAATGACAGTGGGAAACAAAAGTCTTAAGTTCCAGAGGCTTGTCATTCTGCTTCCCAATTACCCTACTTTTTACACAAATAAATATATAGTACATGTTGTTGTCTCAAGTTGACTCTAACTCATAGTGATCCTAAGTACAACAGAAGGAAACAAAGCCTTGTACTATGCCATCATCGTCACAATCCTTGCTATGCTTGAATGCATTATTGCAGCCACTATGTTGATCCATCCTATTGAGGGACTTCACCTTTTTTCTGACTCTCCACTTTACCAGGCATGATATCCTTATCTGGGGACTGGTCCTTTCTGATAACATAAGTAGTTAGTGAGATGAAGTATGACCATTCTTGCTTCAAAGGAGCATTCAGGCTGCACTTATTCCAGGACAGATCTGTTTGTTCTTCTGATAGTCCATGGTATTTTCAGTATCTTTTGCCAACACAATTCAAAGGCAACAATTCCTCTTCAGTCTTCTTTACTCATTGTCTAGCTTTTCACAATAAGAGGCAATTGAAAATACCGTGGCTTGGGTCAGGCACACCTTAGTTTTCAAGGTGACATCTTTACTCTAAAAATCCAAAGAGGTACCTCAGAGCATATCTGCCCAGTGAAATACAACATCTGATTTCTTGACTGCCACTTCTGTGTGTTCACTGTGGATCCAAATAAAGACTTTGATAATATCTATCTTTTCTACATTTATGGTGACATTGCCTACTGGCCCAGTTGTGAAGATTTTTGTTTTATGTTGAGATGTAATCCATACTGAAGTCTGTAGTCTTTGATACTCATCAATAAGTGCTTTAAGTCATTTTCATTTTTAGCAAGCAAAGTTGTCATGTATCACAGACTGTTAATGAGTCATCCTCCAATCCTGATGCTGTGTGCTTCATATAGAACAGGTTCTTGGATTATATGCTCAGCATATGGATTGAATAAGTATGGTGAAAGGATACAACCATGACACATACCTTTCCTGATTTTAAACCATTCAGTATCCCCTTGTTCTTTTCAAAACAGCCCCTTGGTCTATACACAGATTCCTCATGAGCACAATCAAGTGTTCTGGAATTCTCATTCTTTTCAGTGTGATCCATAATTTGTTATGATCACCACAGTTGAATGCCTTTGCATAGTCAATAATACACAGGTAAACATCCTTCTGGTAATCTTTGCTTTCAGCCAAGATTGACACCAACAATGATATCCCTCATTCTACTTCTTCTTCTGGATCCAGCTAGAATTTCTGGAAGTTCCCTATCAATATACTGCTGCAACCATTTTAGAATAATTGTCAGCAAAATTTACTTATATGTGATATTAATGATACTCTTTGATAATTTCCACATTCTGTTGGATCACCTTTCTTTGGAGTGGGCACAAATAGTGTGCTCTTCCAGTTTGCCAAGTGGCTGTTTTCCATATTTCTTGGCATAAATAAGTTAGTGTCCCCAGCACTGCATTTGTTTTTGAAACATTTTAACACATCCTATTAGTGTAAAAATATGGTAGAGTGAGTTCTCATTATCCATAGTTCTGTTCTTTAAGTCCTCATAAACACTGAATGAGCCAATACTAAACCAGCCTTATGTGCTAAGAGGATTCAAAGTTTTCATTACTCTGCAAATGACCATGTTCACAAGTGTGGAGTACCGATTATGGAGTTACAAATAAATTTTTACCAAGCAATCAAATTTGCAGTACACAATCTGTAATAGGATCAAGAACAGTTTCAAAATTTGGTAAATGTCTTGAGGAGCAGACTAGTTTTGTTCCTTTGACAGAGCCTTTGAGTTGTAGTTGTTGTTGTTAAGTGCCATCGAGTCATTTCCGACTCATAGCAACCCCCCTGCACAGCAGAATGAAACATTGCCCGATCCCGCACCAGCCTCACAATCCCTGCTATTCTTCAGCCCATCATCGCAGCCACTGTGTCAATCCATCTCGTTGAAGGCCTCCCCCTCTTTCGTCGACCCTCCACCCTACCAAGCATGACATCCTTCTCCAGGGAATGGTCCCTTCT
>NW_006921692.1:6858253-6866595 GCF_000298275.1 Orycteropus afer afer | reverse complement strand
GGCTGTTTCTCTTCAATTTGAGTGGTGCCACATCAGCAAATGAAGGTCTTGAAAGCTTTCTGTTTTCCATATGAGTAAGGCTGGGTTTACTCAGATGTTGCAGCTCTTTCTCAGTCCTATTTTGATAGCCTTTTAGCCTAAACGGACTATTACTAAAGATGCACGGTAATGTACCAAAGTGTTTCTTTGTTATTCATAAGGTTTTCCCTGGCCAATTCTTTCAGAAGTGGACGTCCTCTTCCTTCTTCCTAGTCTGTCTCAGTCTACAAGCTGGGCCGTTACCTGTGCACCAGGTGCATCTCGCTGGGTTTTAAACACCAGAGGCTCAGCCTCAAAACTCAAGCTACATGTCACCACAGTAGGACAAACTGACAGACAAGTTTGTCTTGCTGTTGGAGACCTCTCGTATCACTCTGACCTGGGTCCCTGTGGCTGACTGTTCCTCTGTCTGGCTTCCTGGCTTTTAATCCCCTTTCTCCTGCTCTTCTGGCCTGCTGCTTTGGGCGTTCGAGTTGTCTCTCCTCACCTGAATCCCTGGGGCTTACTGCTCTTCTGTCTGGGTTCCTGGCTTTTATCCCCTTTCTCTATTATGCAATTATTTTCCAAGTACCATATTGTGGGGTTCAGTGAACTGCTTTACATGATCTTTCTAGCTATGGTCTTGTGACTTCCAGAGAATGGGTGGGACTATGCAAATGAGGTGTGTGGGGCCCACTGAAGGGATTGGACAGCCTGCAAATAATGCAAGGTGCCTGGAACCCTTGTAATGGACTGGTGAGATTTATCATCCCACTAGGCATAAAAGTAGCCAATTGCAAAGGCTGAGGGACCTCACTATCAGCAAGAGGAGTTGGGAGTGGAGTACATTCTTTGGACCTGGGTCCCTGCACTGAGAACATCCTATACTCAGGAGAAAGACCAAACTGTTAACACCAGAGATGGCGAGAAGTGGCAACAAACACAGCAGATTCCAGGGACAAAGAAAAAGTGGCAGCAGAACCAGAAGACTAGGGCAAAAGCACATTGGGATTCCTGGCCCAAAGTGAGATTGCTACAGTGTGCATATCATCCCAGAGAAAGCTGAGCGTCCTCAGGCAGGAGGCTTGCTGGCAGTGTGGGGTGCCTCCAGCACTTTTTGGCAGAGCTAGGCTTGGTAACCGTGGAGTGAGAGAGTGTTCTGGAGTAGGAGTCTTCCAGGAGGATTGGCTGCTTCTGAAGACTTACCAGTGGAGCTAAAGATCTTTGTAACTTGACAGATCAGGGCAGAGTCTGGACCAAGATCCAAGAGAGAAGCTATCCCAACTGAGTCATTTCTGATCCTGAACTTAACCTGTTACTTCACTAATAAAACCAATAGCCTGAGAGTTGTGTGTCCACTGCAAAAACTTATCAAGAAGCAGAGAGTGCCATGCAAGGTTTGGCTGGTGACAGGATTGGTAAAAAGGTTGTAGGCTGGAGGTATCTTAACCTCAAAGGAATCAGCCTTGACTGATGTTGCTTCTCTCTTTCCTCTTAGAAAAGGTCTGATGCCACACCATTTGTACACATACCTTAGGAGCTTACTGTCTTTAAAAACGTCACACTAATACCTAAATACATTTAGAGCAGTAAGACTAGAAGCATAGTAATGGATTAACCCCCAATTATGTTACTGGTACAAAACTGTATGTTATCCTATTACAAAACATATAATATACAGTCAAAACAACACACTGCTATCGAGTCGACAGTGACTCCCATAGGGTTTCCAAAGATGTAAATGTTTACAGAAGCAGATTGTGAATTCTTTGTTCCATGGAGTGGCTGGTTGGTTTGAACCACTGAGCTTCTGGTTAACAACCAAATGCCTTAACTGTTGCACCACCAAACATCCTTACAAGACACTGTAAGAATTTTTTAAAGAATGTTTTGAATCTTTTCTTGATTTCTTTTGAACCATGTAAATGTTTTACCTATCCAAAATTTAAATTAATAGGACAAATCTTAAAATAGAAAACTGGTAGTGGTGAGGAAACCTGTGTTCATTTCAAATGAATTTTGAACAAACTGTACATATTTGGTGTGCACGGTCTTTATTCTGTGGACAACACACACACACAGACACACAACAAACAGAAAAACCCAAAGAATTCTTGACTTTCACAGAATAGGTTTTTTATTTTACTAGTAATATTGTTCATTTTAATTACATTTTTAAATTAGGGGCAGAGTAAGGAGAGACAAGAATTTACAACACAAAGATGTAAATTCTTGAATGGTAATGCTCTGCTGGCTATAAGTCAAAGAGAATATCCAAACATACTCCTTTGGTAAATGTTTACTATAAACTTTGGGAATGAGAATAGTCTGATGCCTACTTCACTATACTTCAATGCAGTTAATATGGAAACACATAACCTAGGCATTCATTCCAGGGTTTAAAAATCACAGTGGGGTTGAACACACTTAACTACAAAAGACCCATTCCATCATTAGGATTACATCCTAAAATTCTGCATACTTCAATCACTGTTTTGTGTATTTTGCAACGGTGAGCCAGTTTTACAATTACTTTTCACTTTCAGTATACCAGCTATTACAATTTATACTACTCACATGAGATAGAACCTGTTTGAATGCTTTTTTATTTTTTGGAAGTGCCCAACTGTCAAGCTGCCTGTGTGGAAAACTGATGAGAAATAAACACTGTCACAATTATTAACAAGTGGATCTTTAAGGAGTTTCGTTTGTGCTTCCTTATTTAAAATATTACAAATGTTTGTATTACGAAAGTTCGAACTTGAATTCTTGGGGAAATGATCACCAAACAATACTGGCAGATTTGAGCATAGAATGTACTATTCATAGATCTTTCTGGATAACAGAAATGTTTTTTATCTGCACTGTCCAATACAGTAAGTACCTTTTCTTTCTGACATACAAATGCTTCTTAGTAAAACTGTGGGTTTCTACATTGAATACTGGAGCTCAGGTGGTGTAATGCCTACAGCATTTGACTGCTAACCAGAAAGCTGGTGGTTCAAACCCACCAGGCAATCCTCAGAAGGAAGACTGGGCAATGTACTTCCATAGTGATACTGTCTCAGAAATCCAAGGCAGGGTCACTATGAATTGGATCCGACTTGACGGAAATGAGTTTGCTTTTTGGTATATTGAATACCTATATGGATAGTTTTCTTATTAAGATCCACTGATGCATGGCTAAAGATGGTTATCAGTTCTTTGATATTTATGCTACCAACAGGTGGAGTCTGTTTCCGCTTCTTTTTAACCTCAGCTGGTCTTTGTTTGCATTGACCAACAGACTACGGTACAAATCCAGCACTACCCTTTAAAAGTGCTGATATGTTGTCTTTGCCTCTGGAAGCCCTCTAACACCAGACTACAAGTGGAATAACTACAAGAAAAGGTCCTGGGAGCAAAATGGGAGAACGGGGTTGAGGTAAGCTTACGAGCCATCTCCATCATGGCACCAGGCATTTAAGTGGAACCATTTTGAACATCTAGACTAGTCCAGCTGAATTCCAGTGAGTATAACCCCATTTTAGACAACATGGCAGAAGAAGCTTCTAACTATGCCCTGTACAATTTCCTTACCTACAAAACCAGGGCCAATAATCTTTGCAAGAAAAACACATTTAAGATTTCCCTCACTTTGTCAAACTGTTTCTGTCATACTTGAGTACTTTAGAAGCATAAGCTTTCATTTTCTTAATTAATAACAGGTTTTAAGGGTCTAATATCATGGATGGACCTTATTTAACATAATAAATATATTAAAATGAGTAATATTTAATGACCAAATAATTTTATTTTAGTACTAAATGCTTTTAAATGGTAATGATTAAAAATTTTAAATAAAATTGTGTTTTTTACTCCTAAAAGTTATTTCTCTGATGTTGATATATGGCTTCCTCCTTGACACTAACTTTGAATATCAGGCACTTATCCTTGTCTAAGGAACTGTTAAGAACAGAAATGAAAGAATAAGTAAATATACACACAGACACAATTTCAGTAATTCCTGAATCTTATTATAGCTACCTATGTTGTGTAATTCTACTATAAGGATTTCAGTTTTCAAATCTTTTGGAAATTTTTATTTGTAAATATACTTTATGTCACTGTAAAATTACACAGGAAAAAAATATATTCAACATCAACAATACAGATGTGTTAAAGATAGTTTTTATTGAATACTATTTCAAAAAGTGTATCTGACTCATTTTTAATATGTCAGAAATAGGCACTTAACGTACCCAAACTGTATTATACCTTTAAAATTTTGGTAAGGCATGTTATCATAATTTGTCCTCAACAGATTACCTCACAATTTAAAGAACTATGGGGAAATTTATCTGCCAAATGGATATATCTAACTATCTAGGGTCATGCGATTTTTTTTTTTTTTTTTTTTAATCTTTGGAGTCTTTAAAAGGTCTATTGAAATAAAAGGAAACGAAAAAAGAAAATTAAAAAAAATTAACAACATTTGACAGGTAATTGTAAAAGGCAGACTCAGGAAATTACATTTGTTGTCAGCTTTACTGTTTATTAGCAAACACTCCACATTAAATTCAATGGCTATAACCTTTCCTATACAACACACCAATTAAACAAGAGAAATATATTCTATTTTCAAGGAGCTCTCATGGTGTAATTAAGGATTTGGCTGCCAAGCCAAAAGATCAGTGGTTTGAATCCACCAGCCACTCTGTGGAAGAAAGATGGGGTGGTCTGCTTCCGTAAGGATCTATAGCCTTGGAAACCCAACGGGGGTCACTATGAGCTGCAATAACTTGATAGCAGTGAGTTTTGTTTATTTTTAATTTCCTTTAGTGACCTCACTGTTAACCAAGTCCTCGTAATCAGGACATTTTCCCTACCAGTGAAAAAGTAATGTTAAGAAACAAATCAACAATCCTCGCTATGATGGTATTCATTTCCTTCAAGTCTGTATTCCAAAATAACTTTCTCAGTAAGGCTTTCCCTGGTTACCCTCTTTAAAATTTTGAATTTTACTGCTACACTTCAATTTCATATTCCTCATTCCTGATTTTGCTCCTCCCAACTCATTAGCTTTATTCACTATCTAACATATATATTTGACTCAGTCATCTTGGTTGTTGTCTGATCCCCCCCAGTAGACTCTAGTCTTCTGCAGGCCAGAAATTTTGCTGTTTTTTCTACTGCTGTATTTAGGGCATAGAGAATAGTCCTTGACACATAACAGACACTCAGTAAATACCTATTGAACAAGTAATTAAATGAGTATAAGCCAAAATATGCCTGGAGAAAACTACTTTTAGAGTTTTCAACAATAAACAAATGTTCTCTCACTAACATGACCTGTAACTAGAACTGAAGTGAAAAGTATCAGGTATATTTTCTCATACTAACGGAAAGAAATCTCTATCGAAGTTAGAAACAGAGAGCCATGCAGTTTTCTAAATACTTCATTTTACAGATGATAAAACTGAGGTCAACAGTGATGATTACAATTCAGTTTTATTTAATTAGCAGGGGTTGAATCTGTAGTAAATGGAAGGAAAAATAGGTAATGACAGGCAGAAACGGGTTTTGAAGAGATGTTTCCTGATTCTTAGATAAGCATTTTTTCCATAAAATCATGCTGCTACATTTAAGAAAATGAACTGTCTTTTGCCAAAGAGAAGAAAGGAGGAGAGTACTCACATGTAAGGAGTTAATGGGGGGGAAAAAAGGACAGAAACACATATTCTCTGTGACTCATTAAAGATGGACCCATTCAACTTAAATATAGTTTACAGACAAAAGGTTCAGCAGTAACAGAAACTAAACATACAAAAAGGCTACAGATGAGTTTTCCTTTTTAAGAAAACTAAAGTAAGTGGAAATGATTTTTATTTAAAGAAGGGTAAAGTTCACCATCCACAGGATCTAAGTCAGAGTTTTTGTAGCATATAACCAGCTCAGTTATAAAGCCAGAACGTAAATGTAACAAGGTGAGTGGCAGTTAACAGATGAGACTGTAGACTATCCGAAATGTTGGGTTAAGCTCTAGGATACTATGTGTGTTTGAATCTGATTCTTTTAGCCATCTAAAGCTCTGAGAAGACGCAGGGTTATCCATATTCCAAAATCACTTAGTTTTGCCACAGTAGTCAAAACTGCCTGGTATTGGTATAATGACAGACACAAAGACCAATGGAATAGAATTGAGAGCCCAGAAATAGATCCATTGAGTTATGGACAGCTGATCTTTGACAAAGGGCCCAAATCCATTAAATGGGGGACGTGAATGTCTGTTTAGTAAATAGTGCTGGCAAAACTCTCTAATGGCTAATGATTGTGAGCATTTCTTCATATGTTTGTTGGTCACCTAAATATCCTCTTTGTATCTATTTGCAGAAAAATGAAACAAGATCTGTACCTCACACCATACACAAAAACCAACTCCAGACGGATCAAAGACATAAATGTGAAACCAAAAACTATAGAGTTCCTCAAGGAAAAACTAGAGGCAAATTTAAGGGCCCTAATATATGGCGTAAGTAGACTATCAAGCATAACCCAAAATGCACAAACAGCAGAGGAGAAACTAGATGACTGTGATCTTCTAAAATTTTTCCAAAGACTTTTCCAAAAGGGTCAAAAGAGAACCTACAGATTGGGAAAAAATAGTCAGCAATGACATATCTGACAAGGGACTTTTCTCTAGAATTTATAGAAAACTCCAACACCTCAACAACAAAAAGATAAAGAATCCAATTAAAAAATGGGCAGAAGACATGAATGGACACTTCACCAAAGAGGATATTTAGGTGACCAACAAACATATGAAGAAATGCTCACAATCATTAGCCATTAGAGAGATGCAAATCAAAACAATAATGAGATATCATCTGGCCCCAGCACTAGTAGTAAAGTTCCATAAGACAGAAAGTAACAAATGTTGGTGAGATTGGGACTCTCATACACTGCTAGTGGGCCTGTAAAATGGTACAACCACTGTGGAAAGCAGTATAGTAATTCCTTAAAAGTTGGAATTAGAAATACCATTTGACACAGTCTTTCCATTACTAGGTATATATCCTAAAGAAATGAAAGCCAGGACAAGAACACATATATACATGCACACCCATGTTCATTGCAGCACTATTTACAATAGCCAAAAGATGGAAACAACCTAGGTGTCCATCAACTGAAGAATGGATAATCAAACTATGGTACATACACACAATGGTACACCCCAAAGAATAATGCAGAATCTGCAAAACACCGCATAATGTGGATGAACTTGGAGGACATTATACTGGATGAAATAAGTCAGTCACAGAAGGACAAGTATTGTACAGTGTTATTATAAAAAGTCAAGGGAAGGTTTATATATGGAAGGAAATTTTCTTTGTTGGCTACCAGGGTGGGAGGGGAGGGGAGGGGAGGTAACACTGTTAGACAGGTACAAGTATTGATTTGGGTGAAGAGAAGGGCAATGAACCAAATGTGAGTGATCAACATGGCGGCACTGAGGAAGAGGAAGACATAGAGAAGTACATGGGAGGTACAGATAACAAAGATGAACCCTTTTGCACATACAGTACTGTGTTGTCAGTGAAGGCAAACATGGATATATGGGTGGACAAGTTGAACTATTAGGTATGTCAATGTACTGGGGAGTGTGCCCAAGACCATATAGGGCTGGCAAAGTTTCTACAAGTGTATTGGTATGTTCTGTAAGAATTCCCAGGCATACAGTAGAGCTGACAAGGGACAAGGTTGTAGTCACCTCTTGGCCACAGTCAGCTACCCAGAGGGAGCGAGAAGTTGAAACTGTTGGCTCAGGATTTTATTTTATTATTTTTAATAATAAAATAAATGATCAAGGAGACATCAAGCTCAATTAGCATAACATACTACATAAAACACTGTTCCACATCCTACTTTGGCGAGTAGCGACTACGATCTTAAAAGCTCGCAAGTGGCCATCTAGATGCAATAACTGGTCTTCCCTCATACAGAGCAAAGAAGAATAAAGAAAACCAAAGATTCAGGGAAACAATTAGTCTAAGTGACTGGTACACCATGCAGTCCTCAGCCTATATGACTATCAAAAAAACCAAACTCACTACCATGGAGTTGGATCTGACTCACAGCGACCCCTCCTTGGGTTTTCGAGGTGGCATAACTACAGAAGTAGACTGCCCAATCTTCTCTCCATGGAGTGGCTGGCTATGAGACCAGAATTAGATGTGGTCCGACTACCACTGTCAATGACTTAAGGCACCTACTGATGAAGGTTGAAGAATACAGTCTGCAGTATGGATTACATCTCAACATAAAGAAAACAAAAATCCTCACAA
>NW_006921692.1:6834197-6857828 GCF_000298275.1 Orycteropus afer afer | reverse complement strand
TAAGGCACTTGACAGCTAACCAGAAAGCTGGCGGTTCAAACCCACCAGCCACTCCGAGGAAGGAAGGCTGGGCAATCTACTTCCGTAGTGATACTCCCTCAGAAACCCAAGGAGGGGTCACTATGAGTCAGGTCCAACTCAACAGCACATAACAACAACAACAACAACCACTGTCAACCACTTGGAGGGGGATCTATGTAGGAGATCCTAGATAGAGTGGGAGAACAATGTGGAACAAAACTCAAAATCATTAAAAATAACAATAATAATAAAAGGAACCAGGTTTGCTGGTCTGACAGACCGTGATGGAACCACCGAGACTATGGCCCCTAGCTATCTTTCAGGTCTACAATTAAACCTACTCCCGTGGTTTCCAGCCAAACAAAAGACAGGCATATAAAAAAGAAAAAAAAAAAACACTTAGTTTTATTTTGCTGAATAAAGCCATACAACCATGATAGATCATTTTCAATTATGAGATGGCTTGGAAAGTCTGTATGAATTCAGAGAATGTTGAGACCCCATGCTTTGCAGTACTGAGAATTTAATCTTTCATCTGAAAGAATAAAATCTATCCAGTGAAGTTCCAATTATAGATTTCATAATGATTTCTACTTATTGCTTCCTAGACCTATCAATTCCATTAATGGATGAATATCTCTTCTGAATCATAACTCAAGAAGAAATGTCACTATTTTACCAATGATATTTATATCAGAAACAGTAAGACAATGAGCACATTCTGTTTGGATGTATTGGTCATTTCATGCATAGCAACTGGAATTCTGGGTAAATTTCTAAAAATCAAAATGAACATGAATATGAAGATAAAATTATATGCTTTTCACTTCAGACAAATAAAAAGGGACAGCAGTGAGAACAGAGATCTGATTTTTATAGTATAATGGAGGGGGCAAATAGTGCAATGTGGGGGAGAAGCAAATTATCAAATAAAATTTTATAAATCATACAAAGCAGGATTTTAAGGGTTCCTCATTAATTTGGAAAATTTATTAATAATAAAATAAATGACCTTTGAAACATATCATATTGACTAGAATCAAACCCACTAGCCACTCCTCGGAAGGAAGGATGTACTATCTACTTCCGTAGTGATACTGCCTTGGAAACCCAAGGAGGGGTCGCTATGAGTGGGGTCTGAGTCAATGCCACATAGCAACAACAACAGAATCAAATATAAAAAATAATTTTATTGTTCTAATTTTGGGATATTAAAATATCATTTGGTTTACACTGAAGTACAATACCTTTTGTACTTAAATATCATAATTCTTAGTACAAAGATAAGACGTTTAAATGAATCAATTATAGTTAACAACTATCTCTCTCTCTCTCAAAATTTGCTTTGAAAGGCTGAAAAAATCTAAAACTAAATTCATTACTTAAAATAAAATGCAGTTTATGCCAATCTAAAAAGAAGTGAATCAACAGAATTTTAGAAATATGTTATTCCATCTAACAATTCAAAAGAACTCTAACCTTTTCCCCTCATATTATGCCACTGTACTATCTTTAAACTCAAAATTAGATCTTTAATTATATGAAGAATGGAGCTTTTTCATAAGAATAGTTATAAATATCATGGGAGATTATTTGAGTCAAACATATGACAACTTTCACATCCATATGTCATCTTCACTGCAATAAATATGTAACATTTATTATTGTAATAAATATAAGTTTATTACAGTGATTCTGATATATTTCAAGATATATCTCAAATGCTTCTTTTAGAAATAAACACATAGTATCATTAGGCCATGTTCACAGTTCATTTTGACCAAAGACATTTATTTAAATACTTAACACATTGCTCAGTCTTTTAAAATATCAGCTATTTCAAAAAATCTACCCTAAAAACCAGGAATGTGCATATTGAGATTATTCAAATGAATGTGAATCAGGAGCCTTGAAAGTAATTCCAAAGGGTTTCCAAAATACTTTTAATAATGGCAGAAGCACTGAAACATAATATATACCCTCCTAAGGCAGTTATGTTGAAGAGTCATTTATAAATTCTAGCTGTTTTTTTTAAAAACAAAAAAGCTTATGTTCTATTTTTCATATTCTCCTTATAACATTAATCCTTCATTCTCAGTTTTAGATATAAAAGGCATCAAAAGAATTGTGCCCTTTTTTCTTGTATCTACTGACTATTTCAATTGCCATTCTATAAAATAAAAACAATTATTTCTAATTCCAGAAATTACAGATTTAAAATAAGTCCTATTTAATTAAATGATACCTATAAATATGTTTAGAGAGGGAAAGGTTCTGATTTTTTTAAAATGACAGAAGAATAAATTTAATTTGGGAGAAGTCATCTAAGCAGTCATAAAAATAGGAATAATTTCATACACAGGCAACATAAATAAATTGCTTATTCTGAATTTTCAAAATGTATTTTAATCTCATTCCAAAAAGAAAGAAAATTTCTAGATACAAACACATCTCATTCAATCACTTTTTTAAAACATATTCAGCAACTTAAAATATTATAAGGATCCAATATTTTCATCTTTTATATATAATATATATATATATATATATATATATACACACACACACACAATACATACAGGTAGTCAGCAGGATTACAAAGTAAATTTTTTTTTTAAGTCTGATCAGTATTGATAAATATTTCTAAGCTTTAAAAAGAACTACTTAGGATCACAGAATAAAACAAAACATAGGAGACACAAACCTAAAATCAGGATTGCAAATGTTCATATGGCCAAACATTTTAAAAGAACTCCAAGTTGGATAGAACACATTTTAAAACAATACTCCTGGCTACTCTTAAGCAGCAGTACTTAAAGTTATTAAGCAGTACATCTCCATTAAACTTAAAATAACTACGAAGCTTTCTTTATACTGTAATATACAGTAGCTAGCTATTTCTTCCTTTCTGTTGGATTATTAGTTGTCTGAAGAGAAATATTACCAACAGAATAGACTTTCGCTCCCTTCCCTATCCCAAAAGCATGGCTCAGGTTGACGATTGTTCTATAGGCAGCCACTATAGAATATTAACAGTACCTTAAAACCATTAAGAGCAATGAATCAATAACTGGAGTCATATGAGAAGTTTCAAAAACTGCTGGGGGTTTCTGTAAACCAAGGTAATCAAAGTATTATTACCCTTGTAGATAGCCCTCTCACATCAGTTAATACAAAGAGTTAAAATTCCAATGCCACAGTACAAGAGTTAACAATCTATTCTGTGATTTTAAATATTATAACATTAATTCACCCTGAGAATACAGAGGAAGCATTGAAAACAAGAAGATACTCTGATATGCTTTTTTTTTTTCCTTTATGTTTGCTTTCATCCGGTTTTCTTCAACCCTTCAAGGGCACAAATATTTCAATTTAAAGTGTGACTTGTATATCTTTTGTGGTTAACTGAGGTTCATGCCACAGTCAGATACTGGTGATAGAAAAGCCCAAAAAGGCTCGTAGAAAAGAGGCAAGCAGCAATCCACCAGGTCAGAAAAGACAGAAGTCCTCGGAAAAGCAGAGGAGTGAAAATGTTTTTTAAGCTGCTCAGTGCCACTGTTATTTGTGTAACAGTTACCTTCATCTTCCCATCAGCAGCTGGTAATTGAGAATAAACAGAATTGGAGAGTAGACTGTTATCGACTGGCAAAGAAGAAATAGTTTCTGGATAAATCCCCCAGGAATGATTACCTAGAAAATTCAAGACATAAATGAAATTTGAAGAATAACTAATTCCAATGCTTCTTTAAAGAAAAAAATTCTTTAACTCATATTTGAAATTAAGAACAAAGTTTAGTGACAGAACAAGTCATTTTATGTTGATAATAAAGTATAATCATCTTTCTACATATCTGGTAAATAATTTCACTTAACTTGACCACACTATAATCTGGTCTTACCAGTAAAAGTATATATAAAAACAAAAAGCTTAAATCACTTTCAATAAACTGCACTAACATCTGGTAAAATAATAAAAACAAGTTTTCCATGTATACGACATGAATCAACTACCTACATTGAGTAATAGGGACTGATTCAATAACTTCTTAGAAATCTTTTCTGCATTTGGAATATCAGAATAAATTTCTTTCTCAGAAAATATCTATCATTTCATTGTGAGACTATTAATAGCTTCCAGAAAATTTTTCATCATATACTTTGCTACGATGGATAGGATATGAGTCACATAATTTACAATTGAGCTACCCCTAAATGACATTTACACCTATAGTCAACTCTATAGTATGTACCAATCCTATCCAAATAATATTTTCAATTCCTTTGTGATTCTTAAACCCCACCTTGGCAGACAGCCTGATCTATGAGAAGGGAAATAATCTATATAATAATAGGGAGCTCTTGAACAACATCACACAAAGACTTGATAGTTCAATAAGCCGATTTATAGGGGACTTTACCTTTCACTGAGAAGTGTTTAACTTTTCACCAAGCATTATCTAAAGTAGAACCCATCAAAGGAGAGTTTAAAAAAGAGATTCTGTAATTCAAGTAAGTTTACTTATAAGTATCTTTTAATAATTTAAATGTTAGGCACTAACAAAATCTTTGAAACTGTAATGTTTTATAAGAGTCATCCTCTTATAACACAAAAGGAACTAAGATCAACAGTGCTCACTAGTTATTCTTCAGGAGTTAATTTTTAATAAGCAATTCTTATAAGTAAAGAATTATACTACAAAATAATACACGGGCCTGCCTGAGTTTTCAAATTCAAGATAATGGTGCAACTTTTACCACTGAAACTTCCCCATGTGTTTTCTTAAAACTCTTGTAAGAGAGAGATAATTTTAAGAGGCATATTTCTTTGTAGGTAGCAAACGCATTAATTATATGTAGAAGGCAAAACAACTTGTTTCCCAATTGCTAGAACACGCCTACCTAGTGTTTTCAAAAGCAGAGTTGTGTGAAGCAGCATTACCAGAGGAGCCACATACTGCAGTGCAATGACACAAAGATAATAAAAGACTCGCGCCACCTGCAACCAACAACATACAGCTGATAGTTATGAGTGAATTAAACTTTCATATAATTTTGTCAGTAAAACAGAATTAAGAGATAAGTAATCCTTTCTCGGAAAGACAGCTAAATGTTACTAAGTTTATTATAAATGTCCCAGAGTTTGACTTCAGAAAATCTCTGATTTTGGTAAGTTTTAAAAAATGTGAATATATTAAAATAAATTACTCTTAAAAACAGTTCTTAGGTGGCTAGTGTAAATTGGGGAAAATAATCTCTAAAATTTAAATGGCATGCATTCACTTCATTTCAAAGACAAAACAAAATGGCTAAATCTCTAAGGACAACAACCTATAACATCACACTAGTCAGTCATATTTGGAAATAAACCCCTCAGAAATAAAAACATTAAATCCCTATTCAGTATGACTATATTTGATCGAAGTCAAATTATGACAAATATGGAAATATATGAAAGAAAAAATGGAAAAGTTGCTTGAATCTTGATAAATGTTCCTAACTATCGAAGAGTAGAAAACAGGAGATTCAACATCAAAAACTAAGACATCATCAGATTATAGATTTACTATAAAGGTGGAAAGATTCCTAACAATTTCTTTCTTTGGAATCCCCATTAAGTACATAGTCTCATGCTCAACTACATGGAGTATTATTAAAATAGTAAAAGGAATAAATTTAGCCCCTAAAATTATTCTTTCCTTTCTGTTTAAGCCATAAGCTATACGAAATAAATTGTACTATCTTCCAAATCTTTTAGAAGGCTCCCACTTAGCAACAGTAAGCATGCCACAGCTTTTCATCATCCAAGTGTATGACACATAAAGCACTTAAAGAAGGAAGAGGAAGGGGAACTGAGGTCCTTTCTTCACTTATCACCAAAATCAGATCAAGGTCTCTGTTAAGCTATCAACTTAAGATGGTCCCATTTATTACAGTAAGGATATTACAGGATAAAATTACTGCTCTGGTAGCATAGTGCCTAAGGCACTTGACTGCTAACCAGAAGGCTGGCGGTTCAAACCCACCAGCCACTCCTTGGAAGGAAGGTTGGGCAATCCTACTTCCATAGTGATACTGCCTCGGAAACCCAAGGAGGGGTCGCTATGAGTCGGGGCCGACTCGACGGCAAACAACAACAACAACAACAACAAGGGAAATCAAATTCTATATGTATTCTTCTTACACACAATATATGCTATTTTTCATTTTGACTGCAGTATAAAACTTACCATTTTCTGTAGCTCAACTGTACTTATTCGTCCTGCTTCTTTCTTCAGCTGATCCACACATTTCTGGGCTAAGTTTAAGTAAGCTTGCATGTGACTACGCATCATGGCCAACCGCAAAGCACACAGCAGGATTATTAACCAAAGTCGTAGAGTATCAAATGTTGTTTCTGTCATTCTACAGATTAAAAAGTCAATATGGTACTCTCAAAGACCACAATATGCTTGCATGCTAGTTATATGTGCTGATATAAGAAATCCATATCTAAGCTATAGCTGGAGATAAATATAAAAGAACCCAAATCTGGCATGTTGCTGCTATTAGTTACCACTGAGTTGACTCCAACTCATAGCAACCCTATGTTCCGAAGATTGAAACACAACCTGGTCATGCTCAATCCTCACAAACCTTGCTATATTGAGGCCATCACTGCAGCCAGTGTGTCAATCCATCTCGCTGAGAGTCTTCCCCTTTTTTGCTGACCTCCACTTTACCAAGCACGTTAACCTTTTCTCCAGGGAAAAGTCCCTTCTAACATGACAAAAGTAGGTGAGACAATGTCTGGCCATTCTTGGTTCTAAGGAGCATTCCGGCTGCATATCTAATAAATGTTCACTTCTATAACAGAATGAGATAGGTATCATGGGAGTAGAAGAAATAATAGATACCTAACAGAAGAAAAAATAGGGCAATATTTGGTATTCTCTATCTATTCTCCTCCATATAAGAATAATTGCCTGTGACATTAAAAGAGAAATTGGATACCTTTTAAACTGGAGACTAGGAGAAAGAAAGGAGGACACAGGAGTAAGGAACCACAGGAGAGTACCTGTGGAACTAATCAAGTGAATAATCAATCTATTACTGAGTCAAGTTTTCTCTGATTATATAGGTATCTGGATGGGCTCTTTCACTCTGATGAGTTCATAATTGTTGAGACCATGGAAAATCCAAGAATTCTGATGTATTATTAAGAAATCAAATGCCTTAACTTCTTCACCAAGTCACTCAGCTGTTACACAACTGAACTTGGTTCAATTCTGAACAAGTCTGGAAGGATAAGATCATAAACTAGAATACTAGGAGCTGCTCCTTAAAGGACTTTAGAAAGCAGAGATAATTTCTGATGCTCTTTGGGGTTATTATTTATTTATTTTTTAAAATAAAAATCATGGTTTCTGCTTTGATAAAAGACTATCCTGTGAGTAATTTGAAAAGAGCAAAGATCATCTCCAACCTCTAATCTAATCTCTCGCATATATTAGATACTTAATAAGTAACTATAGAATCTGGCACTTAGATAGGTCTCTGTCAAATTCTTAAGACCACGAGGCTAGAACAGATGGGTATAAAAAAAGACCAAATAGGGAAAGAAGAAAACTTTTAACATTTCTCTCTATATAGATTCTATTATCACCTATTCCTTCTGTCTAGTAGTAAGAACTCAGGAAAAGAACTAGAGTACAACACAGAAAAAGTTCCCTGGGGAAACAGTCTTAAGAGAGGAAATAGAAAAGGCAAAGAAGAGGTGAAAATGTAGTTTTAACTGTTCATGATATGGAGGTCACAAATGAAGATGGAACAAAAGCCTTTAAGTATATCTCTGGTTTCCTTTTTAGAAGATCATGAGCTCACATGGACATAAATTTGCAATGGAAAAACACCGTTAGCTAAAAAGGATAAAGGCATCGCATTTTATTAACACGTTTCCATTAAAACGAACAATTACATCGAGATTAAGGGGCCAGTCACATGAGACCGACAAAAGATTAAAGGTAAGGTCTGTTATTCTATGCTCCCTAAAACTGTACAACATACAAATTAAACTGGTAGCATTCTGAAGACTGCTATTATACAGATTTTCAGGGTGACAGATAATAAGAATAAAGGAAACAGACAAAAGCAGTAAAAGAGAAAATTATTTGATCTGTTTCAGAGGATTTAGGATAAGTCATTGAACTGTACCTTCCAATTCAGATTACTTAAGTAACTTCAGAAAGATTCTTGAAGTTATCTAAAAAGTTGATCTGGTAGGGTAATTCAGGGAAGAACCTGAGCTGGTAGTACCATGGGCAAGGAACAGGCAGACAAAATTCACCCATATTCTGAAGCCACTTAGGGCTTCACTGTATATCATAGTTTTGATTTTCTTCTATTAAGTTAGGAATACACATGGGTTCTGTTTACCTCCTATTTATTTTTTTAATGCCAATTAAGAAACATTTCAGGATTGAAAGTGCATTATACCCAAGTTTTGCTTCTAACTACAAATAAAGACCTTTCTGCAAACTATTTTGTCTATATAACAAGAGAAGAGCCTGTCACTTGTTTTCTCCTTTATCCTACACTCTTTAATGGGCAGCTATTCTTTTTCAGTCTATCACTAAGGCTTTAAATTTTAAACAAAAACTAAAAACCATCTGTGTCTAATCACTCTACATAATGCAATGGTCTGAACATTATAAAGAAGAACAGGATGGAGCAGAGCTAAGGTTGTATAAAATTTTTCCCCGTTCACCCAAGGGAAAAAGTTTGCTATTCTCATTTCCTTTAAGCAAGTGATTCAGTATTTATAAATTTGCACAAAGTTTCGTCAGACTGAAAGTAGGAATTCAATAACCACCAAATGTTACATATATATTATCTATACATCAAATGTCTGAATGTACATTTCACTAACAAAAAACCTGGAGTTAGTACGCTAAGAAAAATCATGGAATTTACAAATATAACAGTTGGCTAAATAACCTTAGATAAGTTTTTCACCTTCTGAATTTGTCATTTCATCTCTAAAATGGGGATGTAAAGAGCAATAACAAAGAGAATTACTCTAAGAATAAATGAGATAAAATATGTAAAGCATTAGTTTCTAGTATAATAACTAGCGTATAGTGGGTGCATCACAAATGCTAGTGTCCTTCCTTTGTCAATTTAACTAAGAAAAGTATTAGTATCAGAGAACATAATTATAAAAGTATGGAATTTGACGTCTTTGACCTAAGTCCAAGAAAGGACTGGAATGCTTTCAACACGAATTAGGAGTTCCCCTGAAATATTGCCTTAGGATTACTTTTAATATTCAGTGAATCTGTGAAGTTAAAACTTCCAATATTCCAATAAGGCTTACTTATGGGGGCGACCGGACCTAGCTCAGTGAATATTTCCCTAGTTCAGTAGGATAAACCAAAAAACCAAACTCACTGCCACTGAGTCGAATCTGACTCACAGCAACCTCTCCTTGGGTTTCTGAGGCCATAGCATTATGGAAGTAGATTGCCCAACCTTCCTTCTGAGGAGTGGCTGGTGGGTTTGAACCGCCAGCCTTCTGGTTAGTACTCAAATGCCTTAGGCACTATATCACCAGAGCTCCTAGTTCAACAGGATAAACTCTTAAAAAAAAAAAAGAAAAAAAAAAAATTCCATGGTCATAACTGATTATATACTCTAAGACAAATAAATTCATACCAGGATCTAAAAGAAGTAAATGTTCACTATGGAGTCAAAGACTAGTCAAGTTTTTCTATTTTAATTCTGATGAGACAAAGAGGTGAAGGAAACATCTATTAAGCATTTACTTCCAGTTGGTTGAATTACCTGTTTAATTTAATTTAATTTTTATGATTACCTTGTGAACAAGACACTATTATGTTCATTTTCCAGATGGGGAAACAGAGTCTCCATGAAGTTTAAATAATCTGTCTCAAGTGACAGTTTTAGGGAGGAGCAGAGTCTGGGTTTGAACCAGCTCTATCTGAATCTTTCTACTACTATACCAAAACTTCACATGGCTAATGAGTTAACATATTAAGTACAGTTATTAATTCATTTTAGGAAACTGTTTCTATTTTTTCTTACTGTCTTTTTAAAAGGAAGTACACTAACTAGGGAGACATTAACTAGCATGACATAACAATGTTACAGCATTATTTTCAATTTTGTTAGTTGTGATAAATGTCCTTAATTTTTAGAGATGCATATTGAAGTACTAAGGGGTTAAATGTTATATCTCTAATTTACTTGAAAATACTACATCAAAAACAAATGAAACAAAAAAGGATAAAGCAAATATGAAAAATGTTAATTGCTAAAGATAGGGACTGGGTATATGTGTTTCCACTTATGCTCCACCTCTCTGTAATTTTTAGTTACAAAAAATAAAAGAACTAAAGTTATTTAAAAAAACAAGTACAATGACAACAGGAAAATGAGAATGACAAACGGACATTAAATGAAGAAAAAAAAAACCAAGTGGTACAAGATAATATTATTGCAAGGTAATAATAATATTCATTAATGAGGATCACAAAAAATAAGTATCAACTTAAAATCACATCTTTTAACACTTCTATTAATGTTTGAAAAATACAGTGTCTTAGTTTTATCATTAAAAACTTTTTTGCAGTATATAATATTTAAGAAAACAATTTGATTATGAATTATATAAAAATTAATCCTCAAAGACCCATACTTACAAAGGGATACTTTCTTTTCCCAATGGTGGGTTCATAAGGTAGTCTTTGGTGATTGGTTTTACCCAGAGAAGAACCATAAATAAAGGTGCCAAGAAGTTGATATGCAGTAATATTCTGAAAGTATGTAAGAAATAAGGATAAACATCGAGAAACTAAATACTTTCATAAGCTACCGAAACGTGGGTCTGTATAAAATAAAATTAAGAATGTATTTCAGTATTCTGTTTTAATGTACTGTCATCAACATAGGAGCTCTGGTGGTATAGTGGTTAACGCATTTGGTTGCTAACCAAAAGGTCAGCAATTCGAACTCAACAGCTGCTCCACGGGAGAAAAATGGGGCAGTCTGTTTCCTTGAAGATTTATAGCCTTGGAAACCTGCTGGGGCAGTTCTACTCTGTCCTAAAGGAATTGACTCGATGGCAGTGGGTTTGGTTTTTTGGTTTGGTCATCAACATTTTATATTTATCTTTAACACTTAACATTGATTTGAGCCTTTACAAAACTATATGATGTTAGTGAATGACAGTCATTACTTTAATTTTTCAGATGAGAACATTTAAATACAGAAGGTTAAATGACTTGCTCATGGCAACATTATAGGTTAGAGGCAGAGCTAGGAGTAAAATACATATCTGTTCAATTCTAGACAAGTGTTATTTAATAACCCAAGACTACACCTGTGATTCAATACCCCCAACTCATAGTGACTCCAAAAGACAGAGTAGAAACAGTTCCTTAAGGCTTCAAGACTTGTAATCTTTATGGAAGCAGATGATTCTCTAACTTCACACAATGAACCCAATGATTTTCAGTATTAGAGGGTGGGAGGGGTGTCATCTTCTAATACTGTTCAGCACAGTTGAAATGAAGTGCCTTCTTATTATTTATAAGTAAGTGATAGTGATTAACCAAACCCACTGCCACTGAGTTGATTCCAACTCATAGCAACCCTACTGGACAGAGTAGAGCTGCCCCATACAGTTTCCAAAGCTGTAAATCTTTATGGAAGCAAACTGCCTCATTTTTCTCCTTTAGACCATCTGGTAGCATAGTGCCTAAGGCACTTGACAGCTAACCAGAAAGCTGGCGGTTCAAACCCACCAGCCACTCCGAGGAAGGAAGGCTGGGCAATCTACTTCCGTAGTGATACTGCCTCGGAAACCCAAGGAGGGGTCACTATGAGTCAGGTCCGACTCGATGGCACATAACAACAACAAGAGCATCTGGTGGACTTCTCTCCTGCAGACCAGCATCTGGTAGGGGTGAATTGCAAAATTTTCGGTTGGCAGCCGAATGCTGAACTATCATACTACCAGTGCTCCTTTGAAAGTGATTAGCAAGGCCTATAAATACTAGAAGGCATATACATAGCAGATAGAACCTAGTTACAACTTAAAACTAAGGAACCTTTCAATATACATAATAATCATGAATAGTGTTTAAAATACTATGATCAAAATCTTAAGTAATTCACCCATTTTAATTTATTCTTAGATGATTTTAAACATACTTGAAATTAATTTTCCTATCTCATACAAAGATATGATAGGAGCTCTGGTAGCATAGTGCGTAAGGCACTTGACTGCTAACCAGAAGGCTGGTGGTTCAAACCCACCAGCCACTCCTTGGAAGGAAGGTTGGGCAATCCTACTTCCCTAGTGATAACCGCCTGGGAAACCAAGGAGGGGTCGCTATGAGTCACGGCCAACTCAATGGCACATAACAACAACAACAACAACCTCATACAAATCAAGGAAATTTACATTACTCCTAAATGGCAGTACAGAAGAGGTTTTGGGGATTTCATTGTTAACTATTCTCCAAGTTTTTATCCTGTTGTTAAAGACTGTTCTTATTTTAGAACAAAGGCAAATTCTTCAGACCAGTTACTTTATTACACTTGTATCGCTTTCATTATCAACTATGCTACTGAAGGGTTTAATATACACAGACATTCACACACACACAGTTTTAAATATCACAACATATGCAAACAGTAATCTGTGTGAAGGTATTGAGTAAACAGGGCTGGAAAAGGAAACTATGAACACTTCACAGGGAAATGTAGAATTCTGGGTTCCAACCTCTGTCATTAAAACTAGAACTAGTGCCCAGCCATGGGGAGAAGAATAATATTGCTCTTTGTGCCAGTTATGGTACTTTCACAACAGAACTAGCTTGCCCACACCCTTATATCAAGGCAGAGTGCTACATCACAATCAGGGGAGGGGGTGCTACAATAAATTGAAAACAAAATCCCAAATCCCTAAAGGAAGACTTGTTAAAAAAGAAGCTATATTTTACTGAAAAGGACAGTAAAATGTCCCCTACCCCCAGCCTCTATTAAATGCTTTAAATGTTTTAATAAAGTGATTCTTTCATCCCACAGCCTGGGTAAACCATCCAGTGCAGGGGAAGAAAAAAGCAGTATTAGGTATGCAGTGTTGCTAGGGAACACTCTAGTATCAAGGAGCAGCCCACAGCGGTTTCAGTAGCTTGTGAAGGGCTCCCCTCCACCCACCCTTTTCAGCTTATTTAAATCATAACACTGGGGTTAGTGGACTGAAGTGTGTGTGTAAAAAGGAGGGGGAGAACCAGGTTTTGTCTTTAAAGAAGCCATTAGAGAGACGGTGGTGGAAGAAAGGCAGGATGTAGCCAAGAGCATGCTGAGTAAAAGGAGGAAAGAAAAGCAGGGATGAAAGAGTATATAGTAGGAGGTGGGAGTAAGTAAAAACACACACACAGAACATTTTGTAGAAAAACAGAGGTAGGGAAAAAAGCAGAAAGACTGTCAAAATTAAAATAAAGGAAAACAACATAGGTAAGGGAGATAAGAATGATTATAGAAAGGTTTACGAAAACACAACATGAAAATCAGCTTCATTAAATATAGGGCTTCAAAGAACAGAAATGTTAGGAAATACAATTAGGCAGAGAAACTAGTAACTTTAAGTACATCTATCATAATGGAAATATTTTTAACTTGGACTTCCACTACAAAATAAGACGAGATGGGAACTTGGATCTGGTTATGCGTTGAAGTAGATGTAAGTGTGCCATTCTGCCAAGGTGTCTAGATTGTGACAGCCTAAAATAATATAATAAATGGGCTTTGAAGTGTATGTAGAGATTAGATTCAAAATGACTTCTCCATTTGAGAACTAAAATAGAATTTGGCAACTGAAAGTAATCCATGACATATATGACATATTACACTGTACAGTATTAACAATTCCAAAATAAAATAACTCTTAACAAGAATCTTAACAAGAGATCAATAACTTTAAGGAAGACAAACATCTCTTTGGCACACAGCAACAGATCAATAACTTTCTAAAGAAGACAAACATCTTTTGGTATAGAACTTTTAGTTTAAAAAAACTTTAAAAAAATATTTTAAATAAAAAGGAAATTATTTAAGGAAATTCATATATTTTTTAAATGTTCTAATTTTTTAAGGGAATTGATCATTGCTCCTTAGTTCAGTTTTAGATTGTAATATCATGAGCACTGACTACATTGAAATAAAAAGAACTAGTGCAAATATTGATGTTTTCATTTTAGCAGGTAAAAGAGAAATTCAGTAATGGTATAATTAATTTTTAACACAGGAGCTTAAAACTTAGAAGTAAATAAAAGAACATTGCTTATAGTAAAAGAAAAGCAGTGTGACATAAAATGGTTACTTGATTATTCATTTTTAAAACAATAATGTATGATTTCATTACAATAATATACCTTCATTAAGATGGAAAACATATATTTATCTGCATGTGCTTATGTACATTTTCCGCTTACTGTGTAATTTTTTCTGTTGCCAAATTCAGGGCATCCAGGTGCATTTGAGCCAGCCGTAATCCAGGAAATGTCAAGAAAGCCCCAATGAGTGAACAGAAAATGGCCAGAAAAAATTTGAAAGTAAGTTTAGAAACAGGACCCCTAAAAATAAAATTAAAAAGAAGAAAAGAACTGATAAACTTTTTAAATTAATTTTTAAGAATTTCCTTTATTCTAATCAATTAATCAATTACTTTATGAATTGTATAATAATAAAACAAGGTAACATTTCTATAAAAAGACTGCACTTATTTAAGAACTTACAACAGACTTTAGTGAACTAAAAATTACCATTATTAACAAACCAGGTATGCCTTTAATCAATTATAACACTATAACCTACATATTCAACATACAATTTATATGTGATACAAATATAAATTTAGTCTTTAGAGGGAAAAGGAATTAAGTAAAAGCAAATCTAATTTTATTATGAGTAAGAATGTTTCCAAAGTGATAATCCAACTTAAAAAGATTTACACTCAGTAAAAATAAAGAATTGCTTATAATAAATAGTACCTTGCTAAAAATAAAAAATTAAAAAACTTCACCTGTGATATTTAAATAATGCTTAATTTTTCAAAAACTTACTGAGATTCTAAACCTTGCTTTTCAAGAAACTGCATCGCACTGTCTGAAAAATTTGTAAACCCTGTTGGGGGAGGGGGGATACAGAAAAAGAGATTAAATTTATCACAGGGGTAAAAAACAGAATCTTCCTTTAGGAAAAAAAAAACACTAGAAAACAGAGTACCTGAAATTTTGAAGTGACTAGCTTAGCTCCTTTCATGTGCTAATTAGTATGCCATAATGCAATAAAAATCAGCTATTAGCAGAAACATTCTTTGAAAATATCCCTTTGATATTTGTACATTCCATGGGTGTGAATAAAATTTGCATTAATTCTTATTTCCCATAAACGTTAGCATTACAGAAACTTAATTGTAAGAAAAAGGAGGAAAAGGGGAGAGAGAATTTTTTGGAAAAGGTAAACAAAAAACTTGGCTGAAACAATCTAGAAGGAAGAGCTTATTTAAGAATAGTGAAAACTGTTTGGAACACTGTAGTAAACTGTGAACAATTTTTTAAAATTATCAAATATAAAACTTACTTATGTACTGAATTTAAAAATATTAACACCAACTTTTAAAGCTGAGTTATGCATTAAGTTATTACCTGTTTCAAGTCCAAATTCCAGATAGTTCTCTGTTACAATCAATACTGCCATTGCTTTGACGAAAAAGAAAAATCCAAAGGTAACACAGACTGATCTTTCACCTCCATCTTCTACTTTAAAATAGTGTGTAGTTAACGAAAATAGAACTTTGCTGCAGAAGGAAAAGTTCAGGAAAAACCACAAATAACTTTTGTGGGAGTTAAACACAACCACAACCATCTTTACAGGACGGGAACTCCAACAGAAGGTAATTACAATCTTCGTTTTGATTCTGCACTTAATTGTTGACAAAAGGACATCCTCAGGTACCCTTTAGAAGGAAGTGAAAACTGAAGAAAAGCCAAGGAGGAGTTACCTTAGGGAACAATCTATATTGTGAATGTTTGTCTAAATTTACACTTAGAGTTAAATATACAAACACACATCACCAGAATCATTTGGCAATTTAAAATTTGACAATTACTAAAAGCCACTGGGGTAAAAAAATTACCTGGGATGTCTACTCCATGGTACAATTAAACAAAAAACATAGAGAAAGTTAAGTTCCAGTTGAATATTCCAAAACGGCCAACCCTTCAGCATGGTCACCTATTTAAAAAGAGATCATCTTATCTTGAACCCTCACTGATTCAATTGAGATTAAATCAGCATTAAATTAACGAAAGATCCAAAGCTACAATCCTGATCCTGTGTACAATTCTACACAAAACTATTCTCCTTGAAAGTAAAAAACAAACAAAAGTAGCTGGTAACAAACGTTTAGATGAAAGAACTCATGAAGGTGGCATAGGGGTTAAAGCAATTTGGCTGCTTTAGGTTGGTAGTTCAAACCCACTAGAACTCCACAGAAGGATAAGGCAGTCTGCCTCCTTCAAGATTTATGGCCTTGGAAACCCTATAGGACAGTTCTACTCTGTCTTTAGGGTGATTATGAATTGGAATCAACTAGATAGCAATGGATTTGAGGTGGGCTTTTTTGGTTATTTTCACACGAACTTTCTATCAAGCAAGGAAAATAATAACAACCATCACTTAATACCTGCCATGTACCAAGCATTACCTATTAATTCATTTATTCCTTACATTAGCCACACTAAGGGTAAGCAATTTGCCAAAGTCTCAGATTGATGCAGTTGGAATTTAAACCTGGATCCATGGTCTGAGTACTTAGTAGCTGCTTATACTCTCTTTACAAAACTGTATACAGCTTTTAAGTGCCTCAAGTCTTCTTTACTTCCAGTAAACTTTTAAATAAATAAGAATATTAAAGCTTTTTTCCATGCAAATAGTTGTTTTTCTTTTAAGAAGCAGATAATCTACCACTGAGTACCAAATTTTCTAAGAAAGCAAGTTACGAATAATTTTAAAAGTCTTAAAAGAAACTCCAACATTTAAGAATTTATGAAATACAAAATACTGTTTAAGAATACATGAGTTCAAATATCTCTCCAGGATTTCTGAATGCCATGTTCCTTACTTATTTATTCCTTCTCCGAAAGAAAGAAAGGTGATGATTTATTTTACTGGTATCAAACACTGTAATTCCATTCACTTGGCATTGTAAGAATAGCTTAAATATTGGAAGAGAACAGAGAAAAAAAATGAGGTTAAAAAACAATGTGTGAAAACTCCACAACTACAACTCAATTGTTTTTGTTCTACAGCTATGATCTCTTAATCTGCCTGAGGAACCTAGACTCAGGTTTGAAAAAACACTGGAAATGTGTACGCATTAGAATGTAAAAACAATATCTAATTCTTTCATTTACACTGAAAAGCAAAGTAACATCTTTGGCCAGAAATAGTAACAGATTACCAAAAATGAAGTTTTTCAAAGATTAAACATACCACCAAACTTTGTTATCCCATAATAATGAAATAAATTATCAATTGTCAATATCAAGGAAAAAAAACTAGATGTAATCTGATACAGGCATGAAGCATAATCTTCGCACCTTAGCCTATTAAATTCCTATATCACAAATGCCTAAAATGTTATAATCTTGCATGATCAATTCATATTGTATACTAAATAACTCTTAACTTCAAGTATTACGCAAGTTTCATGTCTTTTTTTTTTTTTTTTTTAAAAAAAAAAAAAAACCCATGCCTACAGTGTAATGGTAAAATTCAGGAAGGACACAGAACTTGAGTTTTCAGTCTTTGATTAGGAATGAATGGAACGAATGAATGGCAGGAAGCAGTTCAGACAAAAGAAAGATTATGAGCAAAGATAGTGCAGCTACACCCACAACTCACTTATCAACATGATCAGCTTCCAAAGATCAGGTCATTATGCAAAAATTGGCATTATAGAGGATGATCACAGCCCATCAACACAACAGAGGATGACTACATATAACAAATGTCAAATCATTACATGACTGTCAAACTACTGAGAATCATGGAGCAGCCAAGTTGGCATATAAACTTAACCATTACAGTGAGCATTATTCTCTCCTTGCAATTCCGTGTTCATTACTGCCAGAAGTATGTCATTAATGAGCAAAATAGTAGGATAGTAGATTTTTTACTATTGTATATACAAAATGTTGAATAATGAGAACGTAAATAAGGAGTAGGAATATTACATTCAGGCGATGATAAATACATCATTCTGGGTTAAGTGGATGTTTAGAGACTACTGAAGGAAAGCTTAAGCATGTGGCATGGCCAGGTAATAAAATTACTTGTGAGAATATCGTATGAGTATTTTACAGCAATTTTGGAGGCTAATGATAATAGAGCCATGTTTCCAAAATTGTGAAGAAAAATACTGAAAATCTAGAATTCTTCTATATCCAACCAAAGTACCAATCAAATACGTGACAGTAAAGAATTAAGATACTGTCAAAGTTCAAAGTCTAAATATATTTACTTCCCATACAAACTTGGCAGGAAACTCCATCAAAACATCTGAATACACAAAAGAAAGAGGAAAATGCCAAGTCCTAGATATGGAAAATTAAACTTGGAGGAAAGACAAAAAAAATCCTAGGATGTTAAAGACAAGACCAAAAGTAACAGTTATGCATCAATCCAGATAAAATCCAGAGATTTTCCACAGAAGGAAATAATATTACAAAAGATACTATGGTGCTTTACAACATCCACCTATGAGTAATATTTATATAGCTTTAACTAATCACTGAATACTGATTTCATCAAAAATTAAGTAACTCTATTAAGAACATAACTGAGAATTAAGAAAAATCCTCATCTACCATACTTGATGAATTAAGAGTCAGTAGTAAAAGCTTGAGGAGCTCTGGTGGTACAGTGCTTAAGGCATCTGACTGCTAATCAGAAGGATGGCAGTTCAAATACACCAGCCGCTCTGCAGAAGGAAGATGGGGCAATATACTTCCATAGAGATTTACTGTCTTGGAAACCCAATGAGTCAGAATTCACTGGATGGCAGTTGGTTTCATTTTTTGGTTTTAGTATAAGTTTGAGGAGCCATGGTGGTACAGTGGTTAAAGTGCTTGGATGCTAACCAAAAGACTGTTGGTTTGAACCCAACAGCTGCTCCACTTCCACAAAGATTTACAGACTTGGAAACTCTATATTCTACTCTGTCCTATAGGCTTACTATGAGTTGGAATCAACTACATGGCAGTAAGTTTGGTTTAGCATAAGCTCAACATTTAGAAATACCAAGAATTTTTGAAAGCCAGAAGCAGCACCTAAAACAGAACCAGTTTCTAGCACAATACTTTCAGACATTATAAACTATGTTTGTGTATATATATATATTATTTGATAAAAATTAACATTTTAGAAAATTCAATCCAGATTTTAATACTCTTAAAATAATATTCTTGACCTGTACTTTATCTTACTCTAAAAATAAGTATATTGCATACTGAACTTTAACAGAGACTAGGACTTATAAACACAGAAGGAACCATAATGGTGCAGTAGTTAAGTGCTCAGCTGTTAATCAAAAGGCTGGAGATTCAAACCTATCAGCTACTTCCTGAGGAAAAAAATGTACAGTACTATAGGCTCACTATGAGTTAGAATTGACTTGATGTCCAACAGATTTAAAGCTACACACAAATTCTTGTGTTTTACTAACTTTTTAAATCTCACACTGAGATTATTAGATCCAAGTCCTAATTCTATCCTCTAATGGAAGTATCCTATACTTCTGAGACACTATCATCAAAAAATTTTTAAATTTTATATACCCTCTTCCTTTGCAGGAAAAGTGCTGATACATAAAGAAATAGTAAACCAGCACCTGTCTGTCAGTTTGTCATACTGTGGTGGCTTGCATACTGCTGTCAGGCTGGAGCCTACACTACCATTATTTCAAATACCAGCACTGTCCCCCATGGTGGATAGGTTTCAGTGGAGCTTCCAGGCTAAGTCAGATTAAGAACAAGGAAGGGGCCATCGACTTCTCAAAGTATTGGCCAGTGAAAACATTATGAATAGTACTGAAACACTGGCTGATATAGTGCTGGAAGATGAGTCCCTCGGGTCAGAAGGTATTCAAAATACAACTGGGGAAGAGCTGCGTTCTCAAAGTGCCCAGTCTTCCTTTCAAGGAGTAGCTGGTGGGTTGAAGCATCAGTCTTCTGTTTTAGCAGTCAAATGCCTTAGAAACTATGCCATCAGAGCTCCTTCCTCAAAGTAGAGTCCACATTAATGATGTGGATGAAGTGAAGTTTTCAGGACCTCCATTTGCTGATGAAGCATGACCAAAAAGAGAAGAAACAGCTGCAAAAATCCATTAATAATTGGAACATGGAATGTACAAAGTATGAAGCTAGGAAAATTGGAAGTTGTAAAAAATGAAATGGAACACATAAGGATCAATATCCTAGGCATTAATGAGCTGAATAAAATGCAATGGTTTTGATCATTTGGAATCAAGACAACCATACAGTCTACTATGCCAGGAATGACAAATTGAAAAGGAGTAAGGTGGCATTCATCATCACATAAAATGCTTCAAGATCTATCCTGCAGTACAATCCTGGCAGTGATAGGATAATATCCGTATGCCTACAAGAAGACCAGTTAATACTACTACTATTCAAATTTATGTAGCAACCACCAAAGCCAAAGAGGAAGAAATTGAAGATTTTTATCAACTTCTACAGTCTGATACTGACCAAACATGTAATCAAGATGTACTTATTACATCTTGGAAACAAAGAAGAATCATCAGTAGTTGGAAAATACAGTCCTGGTAATAGAAATGACGCTGGAGACTGCATGATAAAATGTTAAGACCAACGACTTACTCATTGCAAATACCATTTTCAACAACATAAACAGTGGCTACCCACATGAAACTCGCTAGATGGAATACACAGGAATGATATCAACTACATCTGTGCACAGAGGTGATGAAGAAGCTCAAAACAAGGCCAGGAGCTGACTATGGAGCAGACCATCAACTGCTCATATGCAAATTCAAGTTGAAGCTGAAGACAATAAAAACATGTCCATGAGAACCAAAAGGTGACCTTGATTATATTCTACCTGAGTTTAAAGACCATCTGAAGAATGGATTTGATGCATTGAACACCAATGACCGAAAACCAGAGGAACTGTGGGATGACATCAAGAACATCATCCATGAAGAAAGCAAAAGGTCATTAAAAAGACAAGAAAGGAAGAACAAAATAGATGTCAGAAGACTGAAACTTGTCCTCAAATGGAGAGTACCTAAAGCAAATGGGAGAAATGACAAGATAAAAGAGCTGAACACAAGATTCCAAAGAACAGTTTGAGAAGATAAAGTCAATTATTATGATGAAATGTACAAAGACCTGGAGTTAGAAAACCAAAAGGGAAGAACATGCTCAGCATTTCTCAAGCTGAAAGAACTAAAGAAAAAAATTCAACCCTTAATACCAAAAGATTCTATGGCCAAAATACTGAATGATATAGGAAGCATCAAAAGATGATGAAAGGAATACAGAGTCACTGTACCAAAAAGAATTGGTTGATGGTCACATGTTTTAGGAAGTGGCATATGATCAAGAACCAAAGGTATACAAGGAAGAAACTGAAGTTGCACTGAAAGAATTGGTGAAAAACAAGGCTCCAGAAATTGATGGAATACCCATCGAGATGTTTCAACAAATAGATGCTGTGCTGGAGGCACTTACTCATCCATGCCAAGAAATGTGGAAGACAGCCACCTGCCAACTGATTGTAAGAGATCCATATTTATACCCATTCCAAAGAAAGTTGATCCCACAGAATGTGGAAATTATTGAACAATATCATTAATATCACACGTAAGGAAAATCTTGCTGAAGATAATTCAAAAACGGGTGTATCGGTAAACTAACAGGGAATTCCACAAATGCAAGATGGATTCAGAAGGTGACATGGAATGAATAGTATCATTGCTGATGTCAGGTGGATCTTGGGTAAAAACAAAAACCAGAAAGATGTTTACTTGTGTTTTATGGATTATGCAAAAGCATTTGACTGGGTAGATCATAATAAATTATGGATGACATAGCAAAGAATGTGAATTCCAGAACACCTCATTGTACTCATGAGGAAGCTGTACATAAACTTGGAAGGCTGTTGCTCGAATAGAACAAGGGGATACTGCACAGTTTAAAATCAGGAAGGGAGTGTGCCAGAGTTGTATCCTTTCACCATATTTATTCAATTTGCATGCTGAGCAAATAATCCAAGAAGCTGGACTATATGAAGTAAAACACTGCATCAGGATTGGAGGAAGACTCATTAACAACTGCAACATGCAGCTGACACAAACTTGCTTGCTGAAAGTGAAAATGACTTGAAGCACTTATTGATGAAGATTAAAATCTACAGTCTTCAGTATGGATTACATCTCAATATAAAGAAAATGAAAAATCCTCACAACTGGACCAATAAATAGCATCATGAAAAATGGAGAAAAGATTAAAGTTGACAGATTTCACTCTACTTGGATCCACAATCAACACCCATGGAAGCAGCAGTCAAGACATCAGACGATGTTGCACACTGGGCAAATTGAGGCAAAAGACTTTTTTGAAGTGCTCAAGGGCAAAGATGTCTCTCTGAGGACTAAGGTGCACCTAAGCCAAGCCATGGTATTTTCTACTGCCTCATATGTATGTGAAACCTGGACAATGAATGAAGATGACTGAAGAAGAGTTGATGCTTTTGAGTTGTAGTGCTGGTGAAGAAGTACCATGGACTACCAGAAAGAACAAATCTGTGTTGGAAGCCAGAATGGCCAGACTTCATTAGACTTACTTTGGTCATGTTGTCAGAAGGGACCATTCCGTGAAGAAGAATAGCATGCTTGGTAGGGTGAAGGGTCAGCAAAACGGGGAAGGCCCTTAAGCAGATGGATTGGCACAATGGCTCCAACAGTAGGCTCAGGTATAGCAAGGATTGTGAGGCTGGCACAGGACTGGGCAGTGTTTCTTTCTGTCGTACATAGGGTTGCTACGAATCAGAGTTGACTCAACAGCACCGAACAGCAACAGTAAGTACCTTTACTGAGTAAATTCTTCTCCCTACCTTTATCCCTTTATTATTTTGACACATCATTCTGTAAAGAACATTGTTATTAGTAGACACTCAAAACCGCATATGGAAAACCACTGATGTAATTGTTTTTTCCTTTCAGTGAACTATATTTTCCTTTTTCACCTCTCAGTCCTATATGAAAAAAGAAAAAGAAGCAAGCTCACTGCCATTGGTACTTGTTGTTGTTGTTGTTAAGTGCCGTCGAGTCGTTTCCGACTCATAGCGACCCCATGCACAGCAGAACGAAACACTGCCCTATCCCGCGCCAGCCCCACAATCCCTGCTATACTTGAGCTCATCATTGCAGCCACAGTATCAATCCATCTCGTTGAAGGCCTCCCCCTCTTTCATCGACCCTCCACCCTACCAAGC
>NW_006921692.1:6802719-6832877 GCF_000298275.1 Orycteropus afer afer | reverse complement strand
AAAACCCAGAGAGATGCACCTGGTGCACAGGTAACAGCCCAGCTTATAGACTGAGACAGACTAGGAAGAAAAAGAGGCCATCCACTTCTGAAAGATTTGGCCAGGGAAAACCTTATGAATAGCAAAGAAACACTGTTTGGTACCATTGGTACTAGTGCTAATTTATTTTGCTTTATATTACAAAATTTCAACCCATGTAACAAAAAGAATATTAGGAAAGAGAGATTTTTTTCCTGCTACATGGCTGAGACTTTTAATGTTCTTATTTAAATCACTTCAGTATAGATTATACCTCAACCTAAAGAAAACAAAAAAATCACATAACTAGACCAAAAAGCAACATCATGATAAATGGAGGAAAGACTGAATTAATTTGTCAAAGATTTTTACTTGGATCCACAATTAATGCCCACTGAAGCAACAGTCAATAAATCAAATGATGTACTACATTGGGCAAATATGCTGCAAAAGACCTCTTAAAAATGCTAAAAAGAAAAGATGTCAGTTTAAAACTAAGGTGTGTCTGACCCAAGATATGGTATTTTCAATTGTCTCACATGCATGTGAAAGGTGGACAATGGATATGGAAGAAAGCAGAACTAAAGTACATGAATCGTGGTGTTGGTGAAGAATACTGAATATATTATGGACTGCCAGAAGAATGAACAAACCTGTCTTGGAAGAAGTACAGGTGAAAACTCCTTAGAAGTAAGTAATGTCAAATTTCACCTCTCATATTTTGGAAATGTTTTCATAAGGGGTAAGTCCCTGGAGAAGAATATCATGCTTGGTAAAGCAGAGGGTCAGAGAAAAAGAGAAAGACCCACTGAGTCATAGCTGACTCGACAGCACCTAATAACAACAATTTAACATTAAGAATTTCCTCAAGTGGAATTAAGTCATAATAGATAGGTGCAAACATAAAACTAACAGGAATGAAAAATCAACAACAGGTAGAGGCAGGGAAAATTTGGAACAGAATTTCAAACTCTCATGGGCTCCAGACATTCTGGAATCATGAACACTCAAACCAAACTCTGCCATGGAATTGGTCCCGACTTGTAGCCACCCCTCCTAGGCTGTATCTCTACGGAAGTAGATTGCCCAATTTTCCTTCCGAGGAGTGGCTGGTGCTTCTGGTTAGTAGTCAAATAAATGCCTTAGGCACTAAGGCTGGATGAAACCCTAAAAATATCATCTTGAGATAATCTTTGTACCTTAAACAATACCCCCTGAAGTCTTCTTAAAACCAAAGAGCTTAGCTTAACTAGTAAACAATGTCTGCCTTGAGTATCATATTCTTTTAAGATCTATATGGCATCAAACTGAGAAAAGCAACTCGAAAGATTAGATAGGAACCTCAGAAGGCAGAGAATTTATGTTAATGGGAGTGGAACAACTCAGAAAAAGAGAGCCAGAAAGGCTACACAGCTCGAAGAATGTAATAATCAATGTCACTAAATGGTATATGTAGAAACTGCTGAATTGTATGCTTTGCTGTGTATATTTTCAATAACAAAATAAATAAAATTGTATATATGTTGTGTGTACACACACACACACACACACACACGGAGCTCTGGTAGCATAGTGACTAAGGAATTTGACTGCTAACTAGAAGGTTGGCGGTTCAAACCTGCCAGCCGCTCCACAGAAGGAAGAGTAGGTAAAGATTCACCGCCTCATAAACCCAATGGGGGTCGCTATGAGTTGGAAATGACTCGATGGCAGAGAGTTTTATTTACACATACACATATCTATCTATCTATCTATAAAGTAAAACAAGGGGCTCTGGTGGCAGAGTGGTTAAGGCACTTGACTGCTAACCAGAAGCATCAGTGGTTCAAATCTGCCAGCCACGTCACAGAAGGAAAATGGTGCGATCTACTTCCATACAGATTTACAGCCTAGGGAACCCAATGGGGGTCACTCTGAGTTGAAATCAACTCAATGGAAGTGAGTTTGATTTTGGTTTTTATATATAAAGAACAGTTAGAGAGTGTTTCCTAGGGGAAAATGTTTTAGTATGCTTCCCTTCAAGTTGAAGATGGTTTTGAAATGGTGGACAAGCTTTATTTCTGCTCATGTAGAACACTGGGCAAATATGCTGCGAAGCATTTGCATGCAAAATAGCATGCTTGGTAGGGTAAAGGGTCAGCAAAAAAGGGGAAGGCACTTAAACAGATGGATTGGCACAGTGGCCCCCAACAGTGGGCTCAGGTACAGCAAGGACTGTGAGGCTGGAACATTTCTTTCGGATATAAGATAACAATTTAACATAGTTATCTAGGCATTACAATGTTTGTTTAGTTTGTATTCACACTGCTTTATAGGCTCGATTTACTCAAAGTAAGAAAACATGTTTTCTATACCTAACTTGGTTGACCATGAACATTACTCAAATATATTTTATCACTGATGATTTAAGAAGCAGGGGGGGAAAAAAGTCCATATTCTAAGAAAAAAAAAAAATTTTTTTTGCCAATATACTAATCTGATAGACAATGTCCTAAAGAATAGGTACACAGATTTTTCAAAGGTTTACAAAAATTCTTCGTAATATTTGATTAGATTATGCTTCCATTCAAGCATTTTTAAATGTTTTTCTACTCTGAAAGAAGTACATTAATCCTCATGATTTATCAAGTAAAATCCTTTCAAAAATAACTCAACCTCGTCTTCCAACTTAAAAAAAAAATCTTTGGATGATTTTTAACTAATTTTTTGAAAAAACATGATCAATTATTTTATTTAAAGAGGAAAAAAAAGAATCTAAAATTCTCCCCAATATTATACATGTTCAGCACCCCACAACACACACACACAAAAAGTTTATAAAACCTAAAAACTAAATCCACTGTCATCAAGTCAATTCTGACTCACAGCGACCCTTTAGGATAGAAGTAGATATGCCCCATAGGGTTTCCAAGGCTGTAAGCTTTACAGGAGCAGATTGCTACACCTTTCACCTTTCTTCTGTGGAGAATCTGGTGGGTTAGAACTGTCAAACAAACAAACAAAGGTTATAGCCAGCCTCAAACTGGCCAGGTTGTAGGAGAGAAATAACAGCCAGAGGTTTTGAAAGCACAGAACATAAACTTTATCAGAACACACACACACGCACACAAAACTGAAAACTCTTAACTACTCTCTTGATTAATATAAAACAAAGAAGGTTATCCTTAAAACTTTAGATTCCACATCAAAAGAAAAAAGTCAGATTCACTATAAATTAATAAACAGAAATAAGGTCCTATTATCCACGTTCTCTGTATAACTCTTAGGTTTCTGTCCTGAAAGCTGAGTAATGTGGCAGCAATAATGTTATAGATCTCTGAAAGTTTATAAAAGAAACAAGCTTTGATGTTATGTGTTACACAGAGGTTTTCAAGACAAAACAGGCACCCTGGCTCAGATTCCAGAACTTTGACTCTTCATCTCTTTCTCACTGAGAGGTTTGGTATCTCATGCAGTCCACTTCAGGGGTGTTTCTTTCTCTTATTAATCTAAACTAGGACATTTTTATAAAGTGAGAAAATAGTAATTTAGAACCTTTTATACAATTTAGAAATGGCAACTAAGTTGTGCTGGTTTGCTGTAGTCATCTATTTCCCACAGCAAACAAATATAAGATTAATTTGTAGACCTTTAGCTTACAAATGTACACACAGAACTTAATATCAAATCCAGAATATCTTATGAATTTATTTCAATTTAAACCTTTCTCTTCAATTTTCTTTATATAAAATTTGCATGTCTGGCAACCAAGTCAAATTAAAATTTTAAAACATACATAATAGGGTTTTGTACCTTAAACCATCCACACTGTAAAATACAAGCACTGTGGAAATGTGACTAATGATCCAGTCCTTTAACCTAATATAAAAGGACTACTAAGAAGCTTTATCATTCTTTGTAGAATAGCTTTTTTCTCACTCAAATTCAAGTAACTGACTCAATATTACTCTCTATTGCACAGCATATTCATAAGATTCTTTTTTAAAAAATTACACACTGTAAAGTATTTTAATTTTTTAAGTTCCATCTCTACCAAGGAATTCTGGATTTTTTGGAAGTGTTATTTTTACCTTTTCTTTTACTCCTAAGTGAAAACTGAAAATGATATGCTTCATACTCATAAAATCCAGACAGCTCTCCCGCAACTGTAAGACTTCATGGGCCACTATACAGGAGAGACAATTATCAAACTGCTTCATTCTCATCGCACCCTGTGTCTTTCCTATACCACCTACCTTGGCACAAATGAAATTGGAACAAATGGATTTGGTAAAAGAAAGCGATTAGAATTGTAAATTGGAAAGAGAGTAGAGTTGAGAATTAATGTGGATGTAGGAATAAGAGCGGAAGGAGGTTATGTTAACTGAGATGAATATGTAATTCAGTAGAAGCAGAAAGCAAAACTGATGACAAGGTATGGCATAGTCTTAGGCTTGAGATTTTAGTGCCATATATTTTAAAAAAACATTCTCAGACTTTCAGAACTTAAGATTCTATAGGAGTTATAATATTAAGTCAAATTTAATAAGCGAAAGAAAAATGACATAGAAAACAAGTTATGTGCCTAATTTGGGGACTACCTTAACAAAGGACATTTCATCTGTAACAACTAAAGAGAATTTCTAATTCAACTGATGTATGTGCGACTCTGGAAAGAAGTGGAGCTACTGCCCTATATAATCAAAGTAGACATGTGTTTGCTAATAAGTAATCACATATAAGAAAATAAAGAGAAACTAGACAGAGGTCACTTTACCTACATTCTGTTCTAAGGAATGAAAGGCATACCCGATATGTTATAACTAAAATAAAAGATAAGCTATAAACAGACTTCTCCTTGGTGTTAATCTGAATACCTGACATTTGATTCTGGTTTCTTGCATGTCACTGAAGGCAGCAGGTCATTTTCTTACATGCTTCAGGTTCAAAGGAAAATCATGTACATAAGAGACAAAATTCTACTTTCCTTCCTCTTCCATTCCCCTTTTGTGAAGGGTCAAAATTGGTAGAAAATAGCTTGCATTTTAAAGCCATTTAGAACTTTCTGTTTAGACACAGGGAGACAGCCACCAACTATATTCTGGCAGTGATGCTACTGTTGGTGACTTTTACCAGTACACTAGTCAAAACTACACAGACCCAGTTTAGTACTGAAGACCGTGAGAGCTTTGCTCTCACATCATTAGGCATCAATGAGTGAAATAAAAGATGCAATTTAATCACATGAACAGTAATTTGAGTTGCTATTCACAAATACAACTCTCTTAGTAGTTAGATTTCAAGGGCTGAAACACATTAAATAAAACTACATATAAAGAATATCTATTTCCACATGAATATAATACTATTTTAACATTATACAGAAGTGAAGAAAAGAGGACTTGAAACACTCACTGATAAAGATCAAAGCCTACAGCTTTCAGTGTGGATTACACCACAATATAAAGAAAACAAAAATCCTCACAACTGGACCAATAAGCAACATCATGATAAAATGAAGTTGTCACGGATTTCATTTTACTTGGGTCCACAATCAATACCCATAGCAGTCAAGAAATCAATGTATTGCATTGGTCAAGTATGCTGCAAAAGACCTTTTTAAAGTGTTAAGAGAAAAGATGTCACTTTAAAGACTAAGGTGTACCTGATCTAAGCCACAGTATTTTCAATCACCTCATATGAATGTAAAAGCTGGGCAATGAATAAGGAAGACCAAAGAGGAACTGATGCTTTTGAATTGTGGTATTGGCAAAGAATACTGAAAATACCACAGATAGCCAGAAGAATGAAGAAATCTGTTTTGTAAGAAGTATAGCCCAATGCTCCTTAGCAGTGAGCACAATGAGACTTCACCTCAGGTATTCTGGATATGTTATCGGGGGGACCAGTCCCTGGAGAAAGACATCATGCTTGATAAAGGGCCAGCAAAAAATAGAGGAAGACCCTCAATAACATGAATTGACACACTGGCTGTAACAATGGGCTCAAACATAGCAATGACTGTGAGTATGGCACAAGACTGGGCAGTGTTTCATTCTGTTGTACACAGGGTTGCTATGAGTCAGAAATGACTCAAGAGCACCTAACAACAACAGTAAAAACAAATTTAGAACCCACTAAGAAAATCAAGACTATTCCATAATAAACAACATAATAAGCAATATTTCAGAGAACAGGAGAAATCATTAAAGAGTGAAAAAAGTAGTATGATATTTAGTCAGCTAGTGCTAATTATCAAGTTAAAATAATTTTAATGTTTTATATGACTTGATGGGATGAGTCCGTATTCTGATTGTATGGTATTTTCACATGTTTAATACTATAAAAATAAATAGCAGTATTTTAAATGCTCGAATTTAATCTGTTCTTAAAATCAGCAGAATACAGGATATCTGGGAATGTCAACTGACACACGATTAGTGTTTCCATCCAGCATAATATACACTCTATGAAGATGTTAACTCTTAATGCTTTGTCTGGCCCATCTGGTCTACATTATACCTAAATACATCCAAAAGAGTCAAGAGAGAGGTAGCACTATTGAAATGCTCAAATCATATCACATGTTTAAAGTGGTATCTACTTACAGCTTTAAAAGAAAGTCCTGTAGTCTCCAGTTGAATATAAAAGATGTAAGACGTGCACATACTGTTACTTCTCAAAATCTCACTAAATCAGTAATCTGAGTTTTTTTTTCTTTTTCTTTTTTTTTTTTAAAAAAAACCCCATAAGAAGAAAAAACAACAAAACAGATGTCAAAAAAACTTTGGAAGGCAGCAAATGGATAGACAAGCAATAACTAATCTAGGTTTCAGCTTTTTCTGCTGTGCTGGGTCTGCAAAGACAGACCCAAAGAAGAAAGCCAATGCATTTATCAGAAGCCCTGGGGAAGTCAGTAAGTGGAAACACCAGGTACTTCTAAAGGCAGGATTACATGATGGGTAAAAATAAGAAAACTGGTTGCAAATCTGTATTAGTAATAATGAAGTTCCCAGATCTTACCTTGCCTAATTGTATCAATTAGGTGATGGTCCTTGCCTACTCTGGCAAAACCCAGAAAAATCACTATCTGAAGATGCTAAACCAGAGAAGATTTGGCTTAGCAACCTCAAGCAAAATTGAAAGTGACAATAAGAAGTGGGGAAGGGGTGTTAAATAAATGTCTGCACAGTGAATGATGAGACTCTGAGCCTTTTTCCCCAGTCAGCTTACAAAACATTGTCAGATTTATACCCCATAGATGGGAGAATGAACACTTCCTCTCTGGAGAAAATGATGAGCCCAACAATCTATTACCAAAAAACCCCACTGCCATCAAGTTGATTCTGACTCAAAATGATCAGATCTGCCCCATAAGACACCAAGGAAGAAATCATGGGATCCAGAGATGGCTGCAGGGAATTCCTAGGAAGATAGTGAAAAATTCCAGAAGAAAAACTATGAAAGAAGTTTAGAGAACTGAGGACTCTAGGAGGGTATTTTCATGGGAAAACAAAACAAAAATGATATATACCCACTCCACACTTTTTTACATGATTTGTTTCCAAAGATCAGGATGTTACCTGAAAATTGGTGTTATATAAAGGATGACCACAAAATGGACTACTTCATGATGTAACTGCCAAATTACATTAAATAACTACCAAACCACTGAGAATCACAGCCAAGCCAAGCTGACACATAAACTTAACCATCACAGCCAGCACTACTCTTGCCTCCCACCTCAGTGTTCACTACTGCCACAGGTATGCTGTTAATGCACAAAATAGATTTTTTTTACTATTGCCACAAATGCAAAATGCTGGATCACAAAATAAAATGCTAAGTGGAGTAGGTGTATTTGAACTACTGAGGTTTAAAATTCTGTGGAGGAAATTAGTTTCTGTTTTACAAAAATAAAAAGTTATTCAAGGAAGGAAAGGTAAGAAAAAGACACTACAATACTCAGCAATAAATATTTTAATGGGCATAACAAGGTAAAACTAACTACTGATTTAATAAAAAGAAATTTCTCATAAATATTTCAGGAGTATGGAAAAAGGGAAGGAAAGGGAATGGGGAAAAAGGTGCAGTACATCTAAAAATAAAGAAACAGCAGTGTCACATAATATTTAAAAATACAGAAAGAACCCCCCAAAAATACATTAAAAAAAAAGACAAAGGTAAAAGTGGCTGTATCTGTGACATGGGGCTCAAGGGTAAAAAATGAAAGGAATGAAACTACTTTGTAAAATTTTTCAATTAAATGAAAAGGATTCCAGCAAAGAATAACTCTACTTTTTAAATCAGAGATAAGTTCTAATGGCATTAGCTGCATGCAGGAAACAAATCCATAAATTCATATTAATGATGTTTTCAAGGATACATTGCAAAAGATAAAACGAGCAGACACCAAACTACGCTGATATTCATTTCCTGAGTTGGCTTCATAAAACTGTAGTAGACTTCAGTTACTAGATACACAACTGTAGCAGCCACTGTGAAATCCACCAGCCACTGGTATTCTGGAAAGTAATGTAATGCTGAAAAATAAAAAGTTTTCTTTAAAAAAGTTTTACTTAAACTCTTATAAATAGCTTATGAGGATCTATCCATTGTTATCTTTAAATACGCTAGACTGCTGTTAGGATATTATTTGTTGATTTGCAATACAAGGTGTGCAAATAAGAAAATCTAAAAATACAGGAAATAGGTCAAGAATGTTAGTATCCAAAACTAAGTTTTCATGCCTCATGATTTAAATAACTAAATTAAAGCCAAAAAGATTACCGAAATATATTCAAATTTAAAATACATGATTACAAATTTGTTGGCATTCTCTTAAGTAACCAGTACTTTTTAAGGGAATTATATTATCCATTTTTATTAAGCATCTAAGCTATGATACTTTAACTTCAGAATACAACCAGGTCTAGAATACAATGAATTTACTTTTATTTCTGTGAAGAGACTTAAACTTCATGTTATAATTATTAACTAAACTAATGAAAGACCAATAATATTGTGAGTTATTACAGACTAAAATAATAAATTATATATTCTTTCTACTTCATCAGAAAAAGCTGATGAAATGTCTATCAATTTTGCATAAAACCATATTCCTTCAACAAACTATTGAATTCCAAGGATTTACATTAAAATTAACATCCTCTGAAAGTAAATATAACTCCCTCTCCTTTGCATCACAGTTGTTTTAAACTTCTTAGAAGGTATCAATACTCTCATTTACTTCCGTAAGAGCATAATCCAAAGTATCAACATTACCTTGTAGGCCACCTAAAAATATAAGTGAATCACATCTATATAAACCAATTCTTTTATGTTCTCTCTAGTACTTAACAAAACAATCTACACTGCTCTGGAAAATTTTTAGTTGTAACATGTAATAAAGTTATACCTGGGGATTCAGTATTCTTTAACCACACATTTAGAGAAACAGCGTTTTAAAAATAAAGTATTACTCAAAGAAAGACCTATTAAAAATACAAAACCAAACTAACCAAAACTTCCATTGTGTCTCCATAAAGTGACAGTAAGATTTTTAGAATCTCAAATCCTTTTTAGATTGAGTAAAGTTTTTATTTACTTCAGGTTATTTTAACTGCTTTAGTTCTTTTGTTCTGATAGACTTAATAGCTTCTAAACACGGGCCTGAAAGATTTATCCTAGAGTGATTACAGGATTCCTGCTCACCCTTCCTAAAACACGAGGAGGAAAAAAAAAAAAAATTTCATTCACTTTGAGCTTTAGAGTAACTTTCTGGAAGGAAGACAGAGAAATGGTGAAACAGACAACACTTATTTCTAAAGATTTTCAAATTTTATTAACAACTGAAGTACCATTCTGATTCTCTATGCCTGCCCCCACTCAGACAAGCTTCCACCAGGGGAACTCACTCAAAGCAGTCAAGTGACATTCAAATGTTCCTGTGTTCTGTAAGGTTCTTGTAATAGATAAGGCTATCTGGTGGCAACGTGATTAAATCTGTTCTATGGGGTCATGATAAGTCAGAATCAGCTTGATGGTAGTGCTTTGGTTCTGGTTTTGGTGTAAGAGCTAATAAAAACTGAGATAAACTTGTGAAGCAGTTATTGGGACACTAATATATACTTTAGAACAAAAGTACAATTTATATATATCCCTGGTTATACGGTTAATTCAAAGCATTGTCACTTTATTTTTATTTTTGTATTTAATAATATAATTATATATGTGCCTTTTTTCACAGAACAGTGGAGTCAAAAGAAATCTTACAGATCATGGAGGCCAGTGGTTTGCATTAAGCTCCAGAGTTGTTATGTGCTGTCAAGTCGGCCCCTACTCATAGCGACCCCTCCTTGGGCTGCTGAGGCAGTATCAGTACGGAAGTAGATTGCCCAACTATCCTTCCAAGAAGTGGCTGGTGGGTTTGAGCCTCCAGCCTTCTAGTTAGCAGTCAAATGCCTTAGGCACTAAGCCATCAGAGCTCCTAAAGGGTATCCAGGGGTCAAAATATCCTCTGCTTTTACCTAAGGAGACACATTTAGCATGTATTCATAAATGACTACATAACAAACTGTTGTTGTTGTTATGTGCCATCGAGTTGGACCCGACTCACAGTGACCCCTCCTTGGGTTTCCGAGGCAGTATCACTGATTGCCCCATCTTCCTTCCGAGGAGTGCCTGGTGGGTTTGAACCACCAGCCATCTGGTCAGCAGTCAAATGCTTTAGGCACTATGCTACCAGAGCTCCCATAACAGATTAGACCTCAAAATAAAATAGTCCCCAGTCATTCAAGCCAAGCACAATATTCTTGAAATTGTATGAGCAGTTTATAAAACTACTTTTCAAAATTGTACAAGTGATATCAAAACACTGAATAAACTGCACACTGAAGCTCATAAAAGTTGTCACTTTTATCCACTACCTTAATTTCAAGTTTTAAAGGTGTAACCTGGGCAAAGTTAAACTTCTCTGTGCCTCAAGTTTCTAATGAGGTTTTGTTTTAAAAAAGGTGATAACACTTACCTACCTCTAAGAATTCTGAGTATGAGTTAATACAGGTAAAGCACTTACAAAAATGCCTAATATTCAATTATTTTAAGCTCTAATTCAAGTTAATTAACTGGTAACTACTAAACATTGTTAGTATAAAAATGACAAAAAGTGTACTAGAAACCACAGAGAATGTGCATATAGTCTTATATTTGTATGTCTATGGACATTTTATGTAAGTAAGCACATACATATGGTAAAACAAATGTGACAACTATTAATCAAAAAGTCAAAGTACTTTGAAATGTTTTTAACTGTGCATTTAGTGTTAAGAAAGAAAAAACAAGATGACATAACCAATCTTGAAAGTCTGAATAATACTAGGCAACTGATTCAAGTAATTCGCTATCAGATGCTAGGTAATAAATCTCTTAAGTTTGTTTGACAGTGGTACGAATTAACCCAAGAAGAGACAAACTGTATAATGATCTTTTATATTAAATTACCAAAATTCTAAAAAATAAATAAATAAATTACTAGATAAATAAAATGTTATTTTACTTCCTCATTTCTCATGTAAACCAGTGGTTCTCAAACCTGGTCATATTTCAGTATCACCTGGAGTACTTTTAAAAATACACATTCTTAGAACCCACTCTATACTTACATCAGGTAGGACAGGAGAATCTTTATACTTATAGAGCCACTCAAATGACTCTGATGTACAGTCAAATTTGGAAAACAGTTTTAAATAATATCACTTTAGATTCTTTTCCCTTTTAGCATTTAAATGATTTCACATAAATTTCCATTTTAAACTTAAAATCAATAGCCATTATACAATTACAGAAATTGAGATATGAGGGAAAAGAAAACCTAAATGACTTATTCAGAGATACCCAATAGTTAAAAAAGTTAATCTTGAATAAGTAAAGCTTCCTGACTCCTAATCCTGTTCATTATTCAGAGATCATTGTCTACCAAATGGAAATATGAAACAGAATGAGTAATACAGGCAATTCGATACAAATACACAAACGCATTTTTTTTAAATCACATCATGAAAAGAGCAGAAAAGCAAAATCAAGAATACAAGAAAATAAAAACTCTGATATCAATTTAGTAAGAGAGAAGCTGTATAATAAACTCATGTTAGTCTCTTCTAAAAAACAGGAAAATAAACTGCTAACCAACAGCTTCTACAGGTGAATAGGAAAAAAAAAATCAAATCAAATATAATCATTTTGAGCTCTTAAGTTCTTAAAAAGATTTCATATTCTGTATAATGAAATGAGCCACAACAGATAAAATCTGAGTACTTTCACTAACATAAAACTGAGATTTACAGATTTCCCTTACCTAAAGTATCCACTTCTGTAACTGATTTTGTTTCTAGATGAAGGTCAATATCCTTTGGAATGGTTAGTGGCTTACTTTCAATATGACCATTATATTTCCTATAAAAATCAGACAGGTGACACAGAAAACAAGTTACCTACACTGTTATCCAAGTAAATACAAATGTGATTTTAAATTTCAAAGTGAAAAAGAGATGCAGATTTTTTAATATTTCACTAAAAAGAAGGTAACATACTCAACGGGGATCATAAAATGTTTATGTAAATTATTATGTGAATACACAGATTACCAAAGAAAGAGTTAACTAACTCAGTAACAGAAACAAAAATCTTGGTTGCTAACTTAGCATTTCACCCTCATTTCTCCTACTCTCTCTTCTGCAGATTTAAATACATTGTCGTGGAAACTTTCTTCAGGCACAATAGTGAAAGGAAATTAAGGCAAGTATACAAGTCTTTGAAATACAAAGATTACACACACACACACACACACACACATAAATAGACTTGTAACTAAACAAGTCAGAGTTGAGGAAATACATTAAGATTTATGTGCAGAAGGAATTCAGAAACATGAAAGGCAACTCAAGTGGCTGTTACTAAGAATCACAGATCAAGGAAAACAACAGAAGAATTCTTCAGGTATATATTATAAATCTCAAACTTCATTTTTAAAAGAAAATCAAATGTATAAAGAAAGTAATAAATTAAATTTCAGTAACATTAATTACTATACTAGAAAACAATTTCACATGTATTTTTGAATAAATATAAATGGAAAAATTCAGTAAACAAATTATTTTGTATCAACACATCAAATAATTAGTGTTACTAGGAACAAGTCAGTGACAGTAGTGTATCTTTTTTGTAAATGTCACACATGTTCTATATAAAAATATTGATCATTAAAAAATTACAAAAATACTGAGTAAAAGGCTATGGTAAGCATGCAAATACTTGCCAAATGAATAGTACAATACCTAACTAAATTTATAAATTTTGAACACTGTACCTATAGAAAAGTGAGTTGCGATAGTTAAAAAAGAAGCTCTGAAACTGAAAACTAGCCTGTATTAGTTATTAGTTAAATAGGGCAACCTATTTAACATTGGTGACCATCAGCTTCCTCATTAACAACAAGTCAAGTCACTGTACATTAATAGGGTGATTTTGTAGATTACGTATAAGTGTATGTAGCAGTGCTCTGCAAACTATATAAAACGATTACCAAACCAAACCAAACCAAACCAAATACACTGCCGTCGAGTCAGATCCAACTCATAGCAACCCCTCCTTGGGTTTCCAAAGGAGTATCACTACGGAAGTAGACTGACCAACCTTCCTTCTGAGGAGTGGCTGGTGGGTTTGAACCACCAGCAGTCAAAATTGGTATAATATTTATGGTACACATACTTAGTAGTCAAATGCCTTAGGCACTATGCCACCAGAGTGCCTATATGAAACAATTAGGCAGAAATATTTTATTAAAGAACAAAACTATTGGGATAAAAAGTAGAAAAGCTCACAAATAAATGTTACAACAAGCTTTAAGGTGTATTTTAATGGTAAGTAAAAAAAAAAAAAAAAAAAAGAGGATGGTAATAAAATCAGTAAAGGCAGTCTTTACAAATTTCTAAGTTCAAGCCCAATAATCATTAACATTTAGAGAACTAATACCAGGTTAATATCTGTATGACATAGACATAAAATTTAATGACAAATTGTTGTCATCACTGACATTTTATAATGCTGCTTCAGAATCATTATTTCAGAGTCAGAGTCCTCCTGGATCTCCAGCTGAGGAAACTGAGACTCATTCAGAGGCTAAGTAACATACAATTTTCAATTTAAACTGAGATATAAAATTTTAGACTTGAATGGTCCTTCAAAATGACTACTGTGAAATCAAAATGAATCCCTCCATGTCAAATGAGGCTACTGTGGTCTACTCAGTGAAGTTTATTAGCAAGTCATTTTCTTCATAAACTTTAAACATGGATATAAATATTTAAGAACTGAAAGATACCTATTTAATTATACAATGAAACCTGTAAGAGCTGGAACTTGACAAGACTGCCTTGTTTTTCTGGTTCTCACAAGTTTTCTGCCTTTGACAGGGTAGGCTTTATCCCCTCACTCCATGAAATATTTTGGAAAATATTTGACTTTTCCAATCTGACAGATTTCTCCCTTACATGGGTTCTAGTTTTTGTAGGCTTTATATAATATCCCCTTTTCTAGTTTTAAAGACGAGAAAATTAGTATCAAACACAGGTCCATTTGTCCAACATCACAATACTAACGTATTGCCGTCAAGTTGGACCCAACTCATAGCGACCCTTCCTTGGGTTTCCAAGGCAGTATTACTATGGAAGTAGATTGCCCAAGCTTCCTTCCGAGGAGTGGCTGGTGGGCAGGCAGATGCCTTAGGCACTACGCCGCCAGCAGAGCACCCTCACAATACTAAGCTGTGGCAAAATCTGAAAAAGCACTCAAACCAAGTAATATCTGTAAATGAGTTGTATGGTAAGAACATGAGTTATAAGTCTTGCCCCAACTCAATCTTCACCAACTTTCCTTAATATGATGGCTATTTTGTTCTCACAATTTAAACACAAAGAAGAATAAAGTTAATCATTCTTGAGTAAAACAGTAAGCACTGTTTTAAGCTTCCATATTTAGATTACTAAATATTTTCTTAGAGTGATATTTTAGATGGGTTTCAATCTCAAATATATCAAATGCTTATAGCACTAGTAAAAAATGTGCCTTTAATCAAAGCACAAAATGCATGCACATATACTGTATTAAACATTTGTGATGGTTATGTTGTATGTCAACTTGGCTAGGCCTGGTTGAGTGGCTGGGCAGCTGATGAAACTGGTAATCAACTCCATGGTGGAATCTCCTGGGAGCAGCTGAGTAAGCTGCCTTTGGGTATGTGCTCTGCTTCCCGTATATAAGGAAAAGCTTTGAGAATGGTCTCTAGCCTATGGCACACTTGGACCCTGCAAGTAGCTGTGTCGTTGCTTAGCAGCCTGCTATGCTCTGCTGACCTTGGGACTTAAAATGGACTTAAGTTAATGGCCTGCCATGTAGTTTGGTAACATCGGGATTGTGCCTTTTGACTTGTCAACCTTGGGGCTTCTCAGCCTCAGCAGCCAGCAACTGTCTGAGTGAAGAAATGCCTCTAGCTCCAGTGGGCCAGGAGCAGGAGGCCGAGCTGGAAACCAAGGTTGAGGGGCTTTCACGCAGCCCCTGGAGCCTGGCACTTTGAACTTGGACTTAAAGCCTCCAAATTGCGAGAGAATAAATTCCTGTTTGTTAAGGCCACCCCATTTGTGGTATATTCCTGTCAGAGTGGCACAGAACAACATTTAACACTTCCATGCTCAACAATATAACTTACCTATCTTTTTTGCTTTTCCCTTTTTGCTGCTTCCCTGCAAGAATTCGTAATTCTTCTTCTGTAGGATGTTGATACCACCTCAAGCTAAGAAAAAGAAACTCCTCTTAAACAAAGCAATTAAAATTACTGGAACTATTCATTTATTCTACAAATTATTTACTGAGTTTCCAGTTTGTGAAGACATTGCTGCGAAATGTCAGGTGAAAAACCAGAATCTGAAATTGATACCACTGCTTAAGCCTTAAAAGGATTTAGGATTCAAATCTAGTAAACACTTACTAAGCACTTACTACATGCTAGGCCCTGCAATTCTGATTGTACACATATTTCTTAAAATTAACAATGTCGTAATATATAATAAGGTTATATAAGTTCATTATTAAAATAAAATTGAGTGAACTCTACAGGCAAGCTGGCAGGAAAACATTCAAATTCTCAACCCATCCTTCATTTACTCAGAAGGAATTGACAATCACCTTAAAAAAAATAGTTGTTTGACTGCCCTGACAGCTACATGTAGTCTTTCCTTTCCTCCTTTAATTTAGTTTTGAGAATTCTCAAACGTTATGTGCATAAAAATTAGCACACAACCCTTTACTCTTTCTTGATTAGTCAGTTAGGGTTTCAACAACTGAAGGTATTCACCTCTGCTACACAGCCAAAGTATCCAAACAAATCATTTCTCTCTCAAGAACCTTCCTGATCATTATGAATTTACTGTCTTACCCAATGTTCCTTAAGTGGTGCAAATTGTTAATGCACTCAGCTAACTGAAAGGCTGGAAGTTCTAGTCCACCCAGAGGCACTTTGGAAGAAGGCCTGGCAATCTACTTCCAAAAAAATCAGCCACTTGAAACTTTATGGAGCACAGTTCTACTAACACACATGGGGTCAGAGTCAAATTGACAGAAACGGGTACAATTACCTACCTAGTATCTACCAGCCACCTAAACTTGAGATTCAAGTCTTAACTTTCAATGTACCCACTCCATGTCATTACCAATGAACACAAATGTATTCAGTTCCACTCTTAGTTTAATGGCTTTATAATAAAGTAAAAGTCCCTAAACTACAATTAACATGGGTGAGGAAGCAGCTCCTGAAATCATGATTTAAGACCAGAATTTTAACTTAGAACATTTAGAAGAACATTTAAGCAAGAATTCATTTATAAAGACTAAAATCATACACTTAAGTTTTGAGGAATAATAAGCAAACAGTAAAAAACTCTTTTAGTACAGGAAAACTTAGGTTATATTTAGAGCCCTATAATAATGAACAACTTAAATTTAAGATCCTTAAATTTTCTACAAACTGTTCCTTTTAAAATTTTTTAAGTTTTTAAATCTTATTTTGTGATCCCATTTTTAAAAAATGGAATAGATTTATTATACCTCTTACTAGGTAACTTATAGCCATCTTCACTGACAAGAGTAATTGTTCAAAGCTCAAATCTAAAGATGCTGTTAGGCCAGGGGTAGATTATACAATAAGCAATGTAAACACGGGCTTATTTGTGCTTACTCAGTAATCTGTAGTGAGAAGTTCACATTTTTTCACCATACCTGTAAGATTCTACTTCTAGGTATGACTGATGTCTGTCTCTTCCCCAACTTCACAGTACCTTCCTATAAAATCAAAGTTTCTTTTCCTATTTACAATCCCTGACAAAGAAAAGTACTCAGAAGGTAAGCATGAATTTATTTGTGCTTACTCACTAATCTGTAGTGAACAGTTTCACGTATTTTTCACCACATCTTACCCATGTGTAACTGTTCCACAGATTAGTAAGTAAGCACAAGCTTACTTTGCTTATTGAGTAAACTACCCCTGGCTTAGGCCCACTCACTTCTAGTCTGTTAATCAACCATTTGTCCATTTATTACCTATCCATGATTCATTCATTCATCAAACATTTATGAAGAGTCCATTATATTTTAGGTACTCTGATGGCAATGACAATATAATCATAAACAGAAGGCCAAAGTCCCTGCTTTTTCGATGTTTATATTGTAGTTGGAAGGCAGAATTTAACCAATACCATTTATATGTATATATAAATTGTAACTCTATACAAAAGAAACAAACAATGGTGATAATAAGTAAAAAAAAGTCTTAGATATGAAGTGAGGAAAATCTTTCTGAGATGTCATTTAAAACAACAACCTAAAGGATGAGAAGAATGGATGGAAAGAGCATTAAGGCAGATAACATATGCCCCAAAGCAGAGAGGCAATAATATTCCAGTAACTAAAAAAGCAATGAGGCTTTAGTATCATACACCAAGAGAAATACATGGAGGGAGGCTGAAGAAATAAACAGAAAGCCTTAAGGTTCCCTGTATAAAGTTTAAGTTTTATGATGAAATAATGGTTTTGAAGCAGGGGAGATAAATAATTCTCTTTACATTTTAAGACTCTTTTTGTTGCTCTATGAATTAGAGGGAGGCAAGAATACTAAGGAAATATATTTTGAACACTGACTCAATAGGTTATTACTGGTGGAGCAGAGGTAGGGAGAGAGAAAAAATAAGGATTCAATGATGTTTATATTTCTGACTCAAGGAAAATGGTGGTACATTTTCTGAGATGGAGAAAAGCACAGAGAAATCAAGAATTTAAATATTCAGAGTCTGAGGTATCTATGAGACATCAAGTGAAAATGTCAAGAGGTCAACTGCATTATTAGCACCCAGAACTCAGAGGTAATTTGAGGTAATTTGTGACAAATTTGTCTATACAGGGAAACAAGGAAATAAGACAACTAAGGAAAGGATATGGAAGGGGCTTTGCTTTTTTAAGGGGGCACGGTTATGTCTTCTTGTTGTTTTTTCTTTTAATGGGAAATATTTTATTAAAAAAATGTGTGGTAAGAAGCAAGAGCCAAAAGAAATGGAGCAACTGATAAAACAGAAGGGAAGAGTCTAAGAAACAAAGTCTGGATGAAGGAAAGAAGAAATGGGGTCTACAGTACAAATACACAAACTGGGCAAGCCTCTATAGGACAAAATAAAATTATACAAAAAATTTAAAAAATAAAGAAACAGAATTGCATATGGAACAAGGGTTGTGGATTTGGTTATGTGATGATGAAAGCGATGCTCTCTGGTTTCAGTAGCTTATAATGATGCTGAGACAGACATGTAAAAAGCTTGAGGAGAAAAGATGAAAAAAGTTGAAAAAGCTGCCTGGCAAAGTATACAAAAGTTGCCAGGAATTATGGAGTGGCCATCTCAGACCTTAGTCTGAGATTGTGAATTTAAAGTATAAAACCTAGAAGTATGACTGTACTATATTTTTCAACAATCAATGTATTGTTTGCTTCCATACCAAATGGTTCCTATCTGCCATAGTCTTTTCTTTTGCTATGAGTTGATATATCTATCTCAGCCAAATGAGTCTTTGCTTGCAACAACGCATTAAGCCTTTCTACTACATGCCAGGAAGTTTACTAGATTTAGATTTTAAGCAGCAATTAATAATAATGTCACAAAAATAAAATGAAGTAGAAAAGTGAATTATGTTAATGTATTAAGCAAAAAGGAATATGATGTAAAATTGCAATATAATCAGAACCATTTTGGGACAACATGAATAGAAACGATTAAAAGGAAACTACACAACTTACAGGGATTTTCTTTCGGTGATAGAAATATATTCCATCACTTCTCATTCTTCCTTTGTAAATTTATCATCTTTTTCTATAATAAGGCACATACTGCTTCTCAGTGGAAAATAAATTAAGTTTTTAAAAATTAAAATGTATTAACAAATGTGGTTAAAACACTGAGTCTCTTGAATTTAAGTTAAATACATTAATTTTAGTCTATTTTATGACATTTACCTTGGCTACTCAGTGCCTTTTTTCATTTATGTTCAGATTGTCAGCAGTGTCTCATATAATAAAGCCAATGTCCTACTGTACTCCAATAAATTATTAAAACAATTTTTCAATGATAAAAATATATAAAGCTCTCAGGTAAAACAATCTCAGACAACTATTACTCTTACCAAAGTAGTTCAACAGTACTGAAAAGAAATGTATCAGAAAGTACAGAATGTATTGATCTAGACTTTATTTTTTAAATTTAAGCAGCAATACCATTTAAGGCATGCCCACTGGAAATATTTTCAGAAATTTAAAATGGAAAGCTGAACATGAACAAATATAGAAAAGTTTGGTATTGACAGAGTAAGCTAAAAATGCTTTGATGCAGTCATACAAAACGCTATTCCAAGATACATAAAATAGACATTAAAGACAGCTTTAGTCTCTATTCTAAATCTCCCAAATTTCAACAATAACAAAAAAAAAGAGAAAATAAAATATCACTGCAAATCCTAGAAAACCTGTTCAGCATAAGAAGCTTAAAAAAAATTGCTATATACACACAGTCTCTTGTTATTTGTTGGAACATTCTAAAAGTTAAGATAGCTAAGGCAAGGAGAGGAGGGACTCAGGCATTCCATCGGGGTAGAAGCTGAAGGTTTAAACCTTTCCCTTAGGTCATAGGTCCCACCTACTGTGCATATGAATAGTAGCTTTAGCTCTTCAAAGGGAACTTGTAGATTCTTGGATCAGGCAACATGCGAGAGAATAAGCAAAACAAATTAGAGTAATTGAACAAGGTTTTTAATAAGAGTATCATGGGTCACAACCTCTTTTCCCAATATGGGATGAGACAAAATCAGAGTAAATCTGACCATAATATATTTTCACTGAGGGACATATGAAGGGAAGTAGCAGACCAAAGTAAGGAAATCTAGGGAGACAGAGAGACAGAGAAAAATGCATGAGCCCTGAACTTAACAATTAGGAAAGTGAAAGGCAGGTTCAGCAAGGAAGCTTTACAGAGAAAAAGCAATATCCTACACCTCATGCAAAACCCACTATTCAAATATACAATAAATGCAGCCTATTATCACTTACCTCCATGAAAAGAGGGGCCAAGCAAACTTCAAAACAGAAAGGAACTTTAATTACAATAGAAAGCAGGGAATACTTTGGTTACAAATCAGTGGTGTACTGGATATGATAAAGAACTGATACTGTTAGGTAACCCAAAGCAATTGCTAAAAGTGTTCTTTTGTTAGAGAAAACAATTCACACTAAAGGTACAGATAAAGCAACTTTCCAGGATTTTCACTCTCTAGGCAAGGAAGGAAGGAATGGAGCAGAGTCTGAAGCATTAAAGTTCTTCATAGTTGAATTTTTCTAGTTTAATAACACATGCTCATGGATTAATAGTGAAGAGAGAGAGTTTCTTGTCAAAGCAGGCATCCCTTCAACAAAATCTCATATCAAAATAGTCATATCATAAACAGAAATGTAAAGAAGGAAAATAACATTTCCTAGAAGAAAATGTTTTCCTATTAAAAAAATAACCTTGAAGAATGGAATATAAAACATTCTCAATTTAGTAATATGGAATGAACTTTCAAAGGGCAAGGAGAGGTGTTATTTTGGAAATTAAGTATTTCTTAAGCTCTATTTCATAATTGGCTGTTATACTCCTGTGGCACAGAGGTTAAGGTACTCAGCTGTTAACTGAAATGTCGGTGGTTAGAACCTACCAGCCCCTGCACGTGAGAAAGATGCGACAGTTCTACTCTATCCTACAGGGTTGCTATGAGTCAGAATCACCTTAACAGCAACAAGCTATCTGTTGTTGTTGTTGTTATGTGCTGTCGAGTCAGCCCCGACTCATAGAGACCCCTCCTTGGGTTTCCGAGGCAGTATCACTACAGAAGTTGTTGTTGTTGTTGTTGTTGTTGTTATGTGCCGTCGAGTCGGCCCCGACTCATAGCGACCCCTCCTTGGGTTTCCGAGGCAGTATCACTACGGAAGTAGGATTGCCCAACCTTCGAAGTAGGATTGCCCAACCTTCCTTCCGAGGAGTGGCTGGTGGGTTTGAACCGCCAACCTACTGGTTAGCAGTCAAGTGCTTTAGCCACTATGCTACCAGAGCTCCTCAACAAGCTATCTAGTCATACAAAATTCATGAGAATATATTGAGTGAAGAAAAACCATACACTACCATCAAAAAGAAAAAATTAAGTCAACTAGAATTAATGGGGTTTATTAAGTGATAAACTGTTAATGAACATGGAGCACCCTAAACTGAAAATGGTAAGGGCACAGTTACAATGCCCCTTTAAAGCTTAAATGAGTATTGCCCTGATTGTCTAATCACATTAAATTTTCATTTTCTTTTGGGAAAGTTGGTGACTGAATGCCAAGCTGGCTTATCTCAACGGAATCAATGTTGCTACTTTATGCTGGTAAGTAGTGCTAACTCATGCTGTTAAGAAAAACTAGATTAAATTTCCAATCTTCTAAAAGTCCCTGCTTCTTGTAATTAGACTTCTGACTAACTTTTGTTTTGCTCTTGGCAGAAGGAAGCCATTTTAACTCTTGCCTGTATTAAAATTTTTAACACTACCTAACTGACCAATCCTGCTTTTAGTTCTAAGGTACAATGAAAACTGCATTTCCTAGCCTCCTTTGCACTTTGGCCAGAGTCAGTTACAAGGCCCCAGCCTACGTAATGTGGGCAGAAATGAGTATTCACTCTAAGCCTGACCCTTAAAATCTTCTGAACGATTCATAGCCAACTCTCTTTTCCCTTGACAATGGGCACAGCATCTAACAAGAGGAATGACTCCAAGGCTGAAGGAGGAAGAGAGGAACAGCAAAATGGAAGAAGAAGCCAAGAATTCCTGGGTCACCACTCTGAGGATAGCTGAATCCCTCAATCATTATTGTGTAAAGCACCCTCTGAAGATCTACCCAACTCCCATCTGATTGTGACCATTTGATTCTGATTCCTGTCTGAAGGAAACAAAGTGAGAAACTTTCAAATTTAACACTGAAATTTTCTGAGGTCATAATATAACCTAACACATCTCCTATCCCGCCTACAGTGTGTTGTTGTTGGGTGGTGTCAAGTCAGTTCTAACTCATAGTGACCCTATATACAACAGAATCAAACACTGCTCAGTCTTGTACCATCCTCACAACTATTACTATGTTTGAGCCCATTGTTACTGCTACTTGTGTCAGTCTAGCTTGTTGAGGATACTCCTCTTTTTGCTGACCTTGTACACTTTATCAACCATGATGTCCTTTTCTAGGAACTGGTCTCTCCTGATAACATGTCTAAAGTAAGTTAAGACAAAGTCTCCTTATTCCTTGCTTCTATGGAGTATCCTGGCCCTACTTCTTCTAAGGCAGATTTGTTCATTCTTCTGGTAGTCCACAGTATATTCAATATTCTTCACCAATACCATTCTTCTTTATTCACTGTCCAGCTTTCACATGCATATGAAGAGACTGGAAAATACCATGGCTTGGGTCAGGTGCATCTTAGTCCTCAAAGTGACATCTTTCCTTCTCAACACTTTAAAGAAGTCTTTTGCAGCAGTATGTCTGATGCAATATGTCATTTAATTTCTTCATTGCTGCTTTCATAGGCATTGACTGTGGATCCAAGTAAAATTAAATCCTTGACAACATCAATATTTTCTGTTTATCATGATGTTGCTTACTGGTCCAGCTGTGAGGATTTTTGTTTTCTTTATGTTTCTTGTGTTTCTTTAGGAGTGTACAGATCCAAGTGAAATGCCAGATAAAAAAATTTACCAGTGTAATGTTGTATGCAAATACAGAAGTAATAGAGCTCTGGTAGCGTAGTGCCTAAGGCACTTGACTGCTAACCAGAAGGCTGGCGGTTCAAACCCACCACCCACTCCTCGAAAGGAAAATGGAGCAATCTACTTCCGTAGTGATACTGCATTGGAAACCCAAGGAGGGGTTGCTATGAGTCGGGTCTGACTCGACGGCACATAACAACAACAACAAACCAAGCTAAAAACTATGCAGTTTTTTAAAAAATAAAAAATCAAACCCTCTGCCGTCAAGCTGATTCTAACTGAAGTAGAAATTCACAATATTAACAGCAATATGTAAATATTATTTAAGAGATAGAAAATAAGTCAATTTTTTTATATTAAAAATCAACAGGCTACTAATTGATAAATAAAAATCACTTATTCCTTCAAGGTACGGACTCCTTCAGAGAAATGGCAGGCTTATCGACACAGTAGGGTTGGACGTCTCTTCAAACCCTTCACCCCAAGAGGAATAAGAGTTAGATGAGAGATAAGGACAGAAATTAACATACAAAAAGAGAAGTCATATCTTATAAGAAAAATATGCTTATTTACAGTTATTTAGGATACACCAACAGAGCACGTTTTTTTGAGGGGGGGGTTATGATACCTGTGGGGTAAATGAATACTAAGATGATATACACAAAAACTAAAAACAAGTTTCTTCTGCTATACTCATGATTAATCTATCAAGTCCTCAGGAATCTCTCCTTAAATTCGTTTAAGCATTTGACAGATCTTAAAGAATGCCCTCATATTTTTCCCTTCCTTCGGCCCTGATATTAAAACAGTACATTTCATATCACAAAAGGTTGGTAAAACAATAATTATCCCAAAAGAGTAAAATCAATCAACTGAATTAGGTGATAACACTTAGCAATTTGAAAATTTCTGAACTAACATCAAAGAAGGTAAAAAGCCAAAAAAACCAAACTCACTGCCACCGAGTCGATCCCGACTTAAAACTAGGAAGAAATGAAGCTAACAATAGCAGAAGAGTAAACCCAACTGGAAAATTTCGGTTTGCACCCTGAGAACCTTATTTGGCATAAAAGATAGCATTAACTAACACTAAAGTTAATCTGTTTACAAAAGCAATGAAAATCAAAGAGAAACCTCATGTTTGTTTTTAAAGGCTGAACGTTACCTCGAATTAGTAGATATGTATACTTATGGCATAATCTTGTGGAAAAAGTAAAGATTTTAAATATTCTAATATTAGCAAAGATAAGAGAATCAAGTTTTCTATCCCTCAAGTTTTGGTTTTCACTGGTAAATGTAAGTTTTATAGGAACAAATGCAAAGAAGAGTATGTAAGAACATGGAAATGCATATAAACTAAATTGAGACAAGATTGCCAAGATCTTCAGAACCAAGAGACTGTAAGACTCACTGGCTCAGAAGCATACATTCTAGAAATAGACAATTCTCAGTGGAAAATAAACTACCTTGATGTTTTACATCTAGTTTATTAAATGAGACTCCCTTTATTCAGAAATAATGGTAATTTGTCCATCTCATTTTCACTCTTTCATGATCTATGGAAAAAAGTTTTAAGAAAAATAAGTAAACAAAGTTGCACAGGCCATATAATGAACAACAAACTTAAATTTATTATAAACTATAATAAAAAACTAGTTACTGATGATTGGTTTTCAATCATAAATAGATCTGACAGACTTTCAACTTTTACCAAAACTTTAGTTATTTACTTTGCTAATAAAACATAGTCTTGAACAGCTGCTTTCTCACACATTCATATATACACACACATGTGTACATGTGTCATGTTTTACCATGTTCTAAAAAATTTTAAACTATCTGGAAAAGCAATATTCTTTTGTATTTAAACATTGATACGAAAAAAATATATAAGCATAAAGAATATAAATAATTAAAATGGAAAACAGATTCCATAAAGGAAATATAAATTTTATGGGTGGGCTAGCCCTGAATTAAACATTACTGAAGTACATAAAATCATTAGTAGGATGAGAGTTATCCATTGTTCTTTATCTTCAAAAGGTATAAACAAAAGAAAATGGACATACAAAGCACAAACAGAGGATTTGGTTATTTACTGATGATGAATAATTGAAGTAAATTTCAAAAGTTAATCATGGTACCAACTTTATCACCTACCTTTCATAATTACACAGGACTTCAGGCATGCTTTTCTGCATGCAGACTATTCTTGTGTTTGCTTCACTATCTCACCTCTACGAAGCTTCTTTTGAGTTTCTTATTTTACTGCAAGACAATTCAGCTACTTGTGGCAAGAGTGGGGAGTGTAGTAGGATTATAGTACAATGGACAATAAAATAAATCCCATAAAATAACTCCACCTGCTTGCTGAATTAATCCTTTGCAGTAAAACAAAGAACCTCCAATTCTAATACTATATTCTCAAATGAGCCACCAAAAATAGAACATGATTTTCAGCCATTTTTCCAACAACAGTGAAATATTTAAGCTCCTCAATTCGTAATTCCTCACTCCCTTGTTGACTTAACTTTTAAAAAAATGTAGCAGAAAAAGATATGTGGCATTTTTGGTGGCCACAGACAGGACAAAGTTGAGAAGAGGGGGAAACTAAATTCTGGACCGTGACTCTATTACCTTTCTGCTAAAAAGATAAATTATTAATTGCTCAAATAATAAGGAAACTAAGATTTTTCTCATAATTTTTATTTGTCATACTTTTAGAAATAGGAATTAGCACTTAATTTTTAGGAATTCATCATCCTGGAAAACTAAATAGAGATTTAGTTTTACAATCAGCCTGTCCTTGCCTTACCTGCCATTACAGAGTAGCCATCGTGCAAGAGAGTAATGAGGTATTATCTTCTGCATGACACTGGCCATCACCATGGTAACAACCAGCTGTATACCTATCACTCCCTGTGTAAAAATAAACAAAGTTAACAATGAAAATATTTGAATTTGAGGAAATTGCTGGAAAACTTTTACACATTTTGAAAATTAGATTTTTAAGAAAAATGCAAATGAGATTATTTAAATATATATTGTTACTGAAGACCATTTAAGTTTATACTTGAATTATTTAGTCTTGTGTCATAAGCCTGTACACGTTATCTGAGGATCATATCCATGTGAGTAAAAGTTAAGCATATATATATATATATATATATATATTCAAAATATATTCCCAATAAATGTTTTGCATAAATTAACATTATTGACTTATAGTGATTATTTCACCTTTCTCTAATTTACTTCACTCAACATACTTGAAACACTAGCTTGACAAGGTTTAATAGTAATATACTTATTTTTTAATGCTAGGGTGGTGATAGCTGTTTTTGCTGCCATTAAGTTGGCACTTGACTCAAGGCAACCCCATGCATAACAGAATACCTAGTCCTGTACCAATTCCTATCATCAGTTGCAGACCTGACCATTCTGATCTACAGGTTATACTAGCTGATACTCATGAGTAGATTCCCAAAACCTTTCTTCCTCTAGGATGGTAGTGATCAATGAAAGAACTTTAACTATAGTAAGTATGATGGCAGGAGAGGCCTGAAAATCACTAGAAAAGAAAATCTGACTCATGCTTTCACCACCAACTCTCAATGGGCCTTCAAAAATGTCCAACAATTCTTAGTTTTCCCTCCCCTACCTCCGTAATAGGAGCTCTGGTAGCATAGTGGCTAAAGCACTTGACTGCTAACCAGAAGGCTGGCGGTTCAAACCCACCAGCCACTCCTCGGAAGGAAGGTTGGGCAATCCTACTTCCGTAGTGATACTGCCTCGGAAACCCAAGGAGGGGTCGCTATGAGTCTGGGCTGACTCGATGGCACATAACAACAACACCACCACCTCCGTAATAGGAGCCCTGGTAGCAACGACGGCATATAACAACATCTGTAATGGCCAATTTAAATCTTCTCCCTCTTCCTCGCACCTCCAAATCATCTCTCAAACTTTAAACTCTCTACTGACAGAGAAAATATATATCAAATGTGGAGACTCCTTCACTTGCCACCTTCAAACCCACAAGTCTCTTGTATCTACAGCTATCTTTTTCTACATCCTCTACAACTAACGGAGCATCTAAAATATGAAACAAACCTCTATATCTGCTTCAGGGACCATCACCTTTGATCTTTAGAAATCTCAACCATCAAATAGCCTTTTTCTGGTATCTGCTTCAACTTTTTCTCTATTAAAAACCTTCCCACCAGCACTCCAGCACCAACAAACCTCTTTCATCTTTCTAAATATTAACAATAATTTACCCTTTTTCTATACTCCTCCTACTGCTTCCTCATATTCACAGCCACTTTGCAAAAGACTTGTTCTCACTGTTTCCATTGTCTTGTATCCCACAGAGTCACCATCTAACATATGCCCCAGGCTGTTGTTGTTGTTGTTTGCCATCGAGCCCAACTCATAGTGACCCCTCCTTGGGTTTCCGAGGCAGTATCACTACGGAAGTAGGGTTACCCAACCTTCCTTCCGAGGAGTGGCTGGTAGGCTTGAACCCCCAGCCTTCTGGTGAGCAGTCAAGTGCCTTAGCCACTATGCTACCAGAGCTCCTCTAGTCCAGTGCAAAACCTATCTATCAATCACACCAGGTTGCCAAATTTTCTGTCCTCATCTTAAATCTCATCTTAAGTGGTAGATCACTCTCACCCCTGCTTTACTGACACCCTGAGGACTGATCAGTCCTACATGGTCCCCCTTTGTTGGTTTCTCCTTCTCTTACCTAAGCAGTCCAAAAATAAAGTGTGATTGCTACTGCAAAACTAATATACTCCCCCTCGCCCCCAAAAAAGCACATTAAGAAAATATGAACAGGTTTTTTAACTATTTGCATTTATATTTCTTTTTCTATTAAATAGAGCTAACAATTTAACCTACCTCATTCAAGCTGTGGGCAGGAATTGTGCCTGGTATAGAGTAGCAGTTAATAAACGTTAGTACTGTTTGTTACTATCACTAATATTACTGCTGCTACTAGAATACCAGTTTTTGAAAAATAATTTCAAGAACAGAGAAGGCCTTTCTGAAAAATGTCATCAGTCTTATAACCCATAAAAGGCCAAAAAAAGTTTTTAAAAAATCAAGTTTCTACACAGAAAACAACATAAAGTCAAAAGACAAAGTCAAATACAAAAAGTACTTGTAATTCATTATCAGAGACTGATAAAAAAAACATTATTTTTAAAAGAAAATCAAACAAATTTGATATTATACATAGAGAGTCCTACAAATAAATTAGTAAAAGAGCAACTGCCTAATTAAAAAAAAAAAAAAGGGACAGGAACTACAAATGACTCTTAAAATATATACCAGGCCTGCCTCAAATAGTTTCACCTGTGAATATTTTAAAGCCTGAAATTCTGCCAATTGGGTGAAGGTCTAGACTTACTTTAACATTAAGTTAACATCAAAGATTACAATTTTACCATTTTTCTTCACATTTCCTATCACTTGAACTCACGAACTATTTCATGTGTGATTTGTGACAGAAGCTCTGCATTCTCCATACAATGAATGCCATTATAAAGAACTCCATCAGGCAGAACAAGACCAAGAAATATATAACAAGTATGTCAGAAGATTTGTCTATTTGAGATTATAGACTTCAAAAGGAAAAGTTTTTCTTTGTTTGTTTTCTTTTTATGTCAAGGAAAGTTTTTTGGATAGAGGAGACTTTAACTTAGCCTTGAAAGAAGTAGTGACAGTATCACAGAATCATCAAGGTCATCTAGGACAATCACTCACAAACATTATATAACAATTTATTAGAATGTAAGCTGTTAAAACAGCAGAAATCATATCTTAGTCACATCTAACAAATGGTATAGCTATTAAATGGTATTTAAGAAAGATTAATCTGGGGTTCCGGCAAGATGGCAGACCAGGCAGAAAGATTGCACAGACCCTCTCCAACAAAGAAAAGGGAAACCAATTAACACAGACAAAGAAGATAATCTTGGACCCCTGAGCCTCGAAGGGAAGGATATAGAAGTGGACTAAACCCCAACTAGCAAAAGAATTTGCATGAAAATACCGAAAAAGGAGACATATGGAGCTGTAGTCTGGCAGCAATCGTGAGTGATCCTGACAGCACAGACAGCTTGGGGATTCCCGAGTGCTGGTAGGATCTAAAAATTAACCTAAAATATCACCCTGCTAACCAGGGACTGCACAGAGGACTGTGCACGGTGGCTGGGGAACAAATGGAGAAGGTGAAGAGAAATGTGCACTGAACTGTGGACTTTTGCTGGTACGGAGGTCACCACCATTTTGAACGTTTTAAAAGCAGCTTGACTATTTTGGATATTTAAAGAGACAGAGCTCTCAGAAATTCTTGGGGCTTAAGAACACGTTCTGCTTTTTAGCAACCCCAAGGACACTCAGGGTCTGCAAGACTGAAAAGGTACGACATTCTTCTTGTTACTCTTATAACTTACACCCACTTGGTGAACGAAGGTGTGGCCATCCACACTCCCACCTATCTTCTGGGCCTACAGGAACTCCATCACAATCTGTGTGCTCAACGGAGCCTGGGTGCCCTGCCCTGTTCTTCACAAAATTTTTTTTTTTTCTGTTTTCTCTTTTTTTATGTTAATTTTTTTCTTTTTCGCTTTATTTTTCTGTAATTAGTTTGCTTGTATTTGTCTGTTTTAAAACAACTAATATTATTAATACTTTTGTCCTTTTTATTATTATTCTTAATCTTCCCCTACCAGGTC
>NW_006921692.1:6778030-6785861 GCF_000298275.1 Orycteropus afer afer | reverse complement strand
ACAATGGTCCTATAAGTTTATGTGAATGATCAGAATTCCCAGGTGTATAGTAGAGCTGACAAGGGGGCAAGGTTGTGATCACTGCTTGGTCACAGACAGCTACCCAGAGGGACCAAGTAGTTGAACCTGTGGGCTTGGGACCATAGTCGCAGGGGACATCAAGCTCAACTGGCATAACATGCTATACAAAACTTTGTTCCACCTCCTGCTTTGGCGACTAGCAACTGGGATCTTAAAAGCTAGCAAGCTGCCATCTAGATGCAACGATGGGTCTCTCCTCGTCCAAAGCAAAGAAGGACGAAACCAAAATTCATGGAAACAATTAGTCCTCGCAACTGGTACACCATCTGGTCTGCAGCCTAGACAACTATGAGACCAGAAGTACTAGATGGTGTCCGGCTACTACTGTCATCCACTTGGAAGGGGATCTATGTAGGAGATCCTGGATAGAGAGGGAGAACAATGTGGAACAAAACTCAAAATCACTTGGAGGAAAAAAAAAGAAAAGGTGAGGACCAGGTTTGCTGGTCCAATAGAACCTGGTGGAACCACTGAGACTATGGTCCCTAGCTGCCCTTCAGGTTTGGAATTGAACCCACACCTGTGGTTTCCAACCAAACAAAACACAGGCATGTGAATTAACATTTACCTGAAGTAGATACACGCCTTGGAGGGATAAATCATGGGAGAAAGAAGGGCTCCTTATGCACAGGGAGACAACTCAGGGGGCAGGAGTGTATGGAGGGATGGACACTGGGAAGAGGTAACTATGGGGAGGAAGTGGGAGGGGAGTTGATGCATTGTGGTAAACTGTGGTCAATGACATGAGACAAAGTATATGTGAACTGCTGTATGGAAAGTGAATTTGGTCTGTATTATCTTCACCCAAATCACAATTTAAAAAAAAAAAAAAGAAAGATTAATCTGGAAAGTATATATACTACAATGTGATCAAATGGGGAAGGGGAATATATGGCCCTTTCTCTAAATCACTAAGCATAATGAGATACTGCTGATGGTCTCACTCTTAAGGACATAAACCAAGTGAAAACAAAAACAAAAAGTAGCAAAGTGGACTGACCAGAATTAGAAAATATCAACTAGGTTTCTACAATAATTCAGAATTACAGAATCTCTAAATTACACTAGTATCTCTGGTATCCAGGAGAGCAGTGAGTTCTAAAGATATTGTTACAAAACTCAGAAACTGAGCAAATATAGAGTGAAAGGAAAAGATAAATAAAGAAACTGACCCTAAGAAGAGCAAAGTACAGCTGCCATACCTTTGGTATTATAGTTAGTATTTGATTACAATATGTTCAGTGCAAAAGTATAACCTCACTCTATTCCTTTACTTCATATGACATGTCTCTCTTTTTAAATGAATTGGAAAATACTTTCCCAAAACCTCATCTATATACTATATACTCTGTTAAATATATTTTTACATAATACATAATAAAATAAAACACAATATATCTTTTCTTGAAATGTATCTGCTGTTAGGTAACTATATGCATTACTGTGAGAAAATATGTGTCATTTTCAGCCCTATGTAGTAATCTACATCTTTTAGAAAACTAATTTTTAAAATTTGGGAAAATATTTCACAGGTTATTCCTTCTCATATATGTTTGCAAAATAGTGGAATCATTTTTCAGAATTACATTATCAATTTTATTACCTCATTAATACTTACCTTAGGTCAAATTTTAATACATTACTCCACAATTGACAATTATAGTATACAAGCCAGGGATTAACAATCAAAATACAAAGTATCAACTTCATTAATTAAAAGGTACCATAATTTAAAACTAAAAAACAAATCATTCTAGTAACTTGTTTTCACTGCCCTACTTAGCATCCATGTCAAAGTTTATACGAAAGCTGTTGTTGTTGTCATGTGCCGTCGAGTTGTACCTGACTCATAGCGACCCCTCCTTGGGTTTCCAAGGCAGTATCACTACAGAAGTAGACTGCCCAACCTTCCTTCCAAGGAGCAGCTGGTGCGTTTGAACCACCAGCCTTCCGATATGAAAGCAGAATTTTAAAAATGTTAAAATTCAATATCAAATTTCTTAAATATTTTTCAATTATTCCCATTAAAGGAGAATACTTACACAAATTTAACTATGAACTTCAAAAAAATTTCACAGCAGGAGACTGTTAAACTGGGCACTGATGCAGTGAAACTACTAAAGCCCATCAGGGTTGAAATCTCTAACACACAAACATATGGGTCACTGACTCAAGAAGCCCTAATGGTTTTATTAAGGTTTCAAAACAATAACTTGACCAAGGAGATGGCTTCTCTCTGTATTTACTGCCCCTAGGCCCTGATTCTCTTAATAACCAGAACTAAGGAAAGTCATTTATGAAATAGCTCATAAGTACCCCAAAAGGGTGAAATGTTGGGGCAACTTAGGTTTCAAACTTTCCATTATCTATTTACCTGAGGCCAAGAAAAGCAAAAAAAAAAAAAAAGTTATTTGCCTTTAGTCTCTAGAAGAATCATCATTTCAATTTTCGTCAGTAATAGTCTCTGGGTAGGTTTAAAAAAATTCTTACCAAGGAAAATTAAACAATTCTCCAAGAAATAAAACACATCAAACAGCGATACTGTATTTCACTGTCAATAATGAAAATAAAACTCTCAAAACTTAAATACAAACATGGTGCAATTTTAAAATTCAAACTCTGAATGTTGTGTCAACCTCAGTGGAGTTGACATTTTGTTATGTTTCATTAAACTAGCTCTCCTGCTGATAAACAGATTGAAACAACAAACACGTTATATACTGTTAGAAGGCATATTTGCATATATACTTGGGACTTAGACCAGCCCAAATGGTTTCAATTATCATCTCCTTGAATAATAGTATGGAAAAAAAGAAAGAGGACATTACCCAATGACCTTCCTGTTTTCTGTTTCTCAACTATTTAGATGTTGTAGTTATAGATAGTTAGGCATGTCAAGACAGATTTCTAGATGTTCAAATAATTTATACGCCAAAAGAAGGTATAAGCTTTGTTATTTGAACCCTGGTTCACATAAACTTCAGAACTGACACTTTGAGTATTTAAATGCGCCATTTCTGAACAATTTACAAATGAGGAATCAGGGTCCAAACAACCAAGATCTCAGAACTACCTATTTATAGACTTATCTAACTTCTAACCTAATGCCTTCTCCACTAAGCCTACTGCACTCAACAAATGCATTGAGAAACAACATGTGCCATGCATGAGACCACAAACAGTAGGAAGAAAGCATGGTCCCTGCCATCAAGGAGCAGCCAGTCTACTAGGAGAGTAAACAGACTATTACAATACAAAAGGTAAGAGGACAGAAAGAAGATTCTATGAGGATGAGCAAAATGAGAGAAATAATTAAGGGCAAAAAGCTGAGAAAGGTAAGGCATGAGTAGAAACATAACAGACTCAAAGTTTGGTAGACTCTCAGTGATAACTTCTTTACATGGCACGGTAAGACCAACAAATAAATAAATAAATAACAGGCTGAACACAGATACTGAAGGGCAATACTAACTGGTTTAGAATTTAACCTGAATGCAATGGGAAACCATGAAAAGCAATACAATCAGATCAGTATTTGAGAAAAATCATTCTGGATGCAACATAAAGTCTAAATGAAGAATAGTCTAGTAGCACTAAGACAATAGCCTAGGTATGAAGAAGCCGTATACTAAAGGTAATGATCAACCAAAACCCAATCCACTGCCATTGAGGGGATTGTGACTCATAGGACCTCTACAGTACTCTATACGGAACAGGGCCGTAGCCTTTCTTATGCTGGTGATAAGAACCACATAACAACATGTATTATGGGACAAATAAGTTAACATCTTAAACGTTTAAAAAAATCACTATTAAAAAAAAAATAATCACTGTAAATCCAAATAATGTCATTACAGAAATTATTTGTATCATAAATAGGAAAGGCCAAAACCAAACCCACTGCCATCCAGTTGATTCCTTGGTTCTACAACTTACACCAATGGAAGCAGCAGTCAGGACATCAGATGACATATAGCACTGGGAAAATTGGATGCAAAGGACCTGTTTTAAGTGTTGAAGAACAAAGATGTCTCCTTGAGGACTAAGGTGCGCCTGACACAAGCCATGGTATTTTCAATCGCCTCATATGCATGTGAGAGCTGGACAATGAGTAAGGAAGACTGAAGAAGAAATGATGCTTTTGAGCTGTGGTGTTGGCAAAGAATGCTGAAAGTACCGTGGACTGCTAAAAGAACTAACAGGCCTGTCCTGGAGGAAGTGGAGCCAGAATGTTTCTTGGAGGTACGAATGGCCAGGCTTCGTCTCACATGCTTTGGTCATGTTGTCAGAAGAGATCATTCCCTTGAGAAGGATGTGATGCTTGGTAGGGTGGACCATCGACAAAATAGGGAAAGGCCCTCAACGAGATGGAATGACACTGTGGCAGCGGTGATGGTCTCAAGTATACCAAGAATCATGGAGCTAGCTCAGGACTGGGTGGTGTTTTGTTCTGCTGTCCATAGGGTAGCTATAAGTTGGAGATGACTCGACAGCACCTAACAACAACAAGAACAACTTTTTTCAACGACATAAATGGCAGCTATACACATGGACCTCACCAGATGGAGTACACAGCATCAGATCGACAACATCTGTGGAAAGAGGTGATGGAGAAGCTCAGTATCTTTAGCCAAAACAAGGCTGACTATGGAACAGACCATCAAATGCTTAGATACAAGTTCAAGTTGAAGCTGAAGACAATAAAAACAAGTCCACAAGAGCCAAAACATGACCTAGATTATATCCCACTTGAATTTAGAGACGATATAAAGAACAGATTTGACACACTGAACACCAATTACCCGAAACCAGACAAACTGTGGGATGACCTCAAGAACATCATCCATGAAGAAAGCAAAAGGTCATTAAAAAGGAAAGGAAGAAAAGACCAAAATGGATGTCAGAGAAAACTATGAAACTTGACCTTGAATGGAGAGTAGCTAAAGCAAATGGAAGAAATGACAAGATAAAAGAGCTGAACAAAAGATTTCAAAGAGCAGATTTAGAAGACAAAGTCAATGATCACAGTGGAATATACAAAGACCTAAATCTAGAAAACAAAAGGGGAATAACATGTTTGGCATTTCTCAAATTGAAAGAACTTAAAAAAAAAAAGAAAGCTCTAGTTGAAATACTGAAATATTCCATGGGCAAAATATTGAATGATGCAGGAAGCATCAAAAAAAGATGGAAGGAATACCAGAGGAATTAGTCGAGTTCACTTATTTCAGGAGGTAGCATATGATCAAGAAGGAAGAAATAGAAACTGCACTGAACGGACAGGCAAAAAATATGGCTCCAGGAGCTGATAGAATACCCACTGAGATGTTTCAACAAACAGATACTGCATTGGAGGCACTTATTCATCCATGCCAAGAAATATGGAAGATAGCTACCTGGCTGACTAGAAGAGATCCATATTTGTACCCATTTCAAATAAAGGTGATCCAAGAGAATATGGAAATTTCAGAGTAATATCACTAATATTATATACAAGTAAAATTTTGCTGAAGATAATTCAAAAACTGTTGCAGCAATATATTGACAGGGAACTTCCAGAAATGCAAGCTGAATTCAGAAGAGGACATGGAACAAGGGATATCACTGCTGATGTCACATGCATCATGATTGAAAGTAAATACCAGAAAGATGTTTACTTGTGTTTTATTGGCTATGCAGAAGCATTCGATTATGTCAATCATAGCAAATTATGGATAACACTGAGAAGAATGGGACTTCTACAACACTTTATTGTGCTCATGAGGAACCTGTACATAGACCAGGAGGCTGTTATTTGAACAGAACAATGGGATAGTGCAAGGTTTCATATCAGGAAGAGAGTGTGTCAGGGTTGTATCTTCTTACCATACTCATTCAATCTGTATGCTGAGCAAATAATCTGAGAAGCTGGACTATATAAAGAATGTGGAATCAGTATTCGAGAAAGACTCATTAACAACCTGTGATACACAGACGACAATATCTTGTTTGCTGAAAGTGAAGATGACTTGAAACACTGATGAAGATTAAAGACTATAGTCTACAGTAAGGATTACACCTCAACATAAAGAAAACGAAAATCCTCACAACTGGACCAACAGGTAACATCATGATAATTGGAGAAAAGATTGAAGTTGTCAAGGATTTCATTTTACTTAGATCCACAATCAACATCCATAGAAACAGCAGTCAAGTAATCAGACAACATATGTTGCTGCTGCTGTCGCTGTGTGCCGTCGAGTCGGATCTGACTCATAGTGACCCCTCCTTGGGTTTCCAAGGTGGTATCACTACAGAAGTAGATTGCCCAACCTTTCTTCTGAGAAGCAGCCGGTGGGCTTGAACCGCCAGCCATCTGGTTAGCAGTCAAGTGCCTTAGGCACTATCTACCAGAGCTCCCTCCCAGACAACTACTGTTGCTGTTGTTGTTGCTGTTTGCCATCGAGTCGGACCTGACTCATAGCAACCCCTCCTTGGGTTCCTGAGGCAGTATCACTACGGAAGTAGCTTGCCCCATCTTCCTTCCGAGGAGTGGCTGGTGGGTTTGAACTGCCAGCCTCCTGGTTAGCAGTCAAATGCCTTAGGCATTAGGCTACCAGAGCTCCCCAGACAACTATAGCACTGGGTAAATAGGCTGCAAATGACCTCTTTAAAGTGTTAACAGGATAAGATGTCATTTTGAAGACTAAGATGTGCCTAACCTAAGCCATAGTATTTTCAATTGTCCCATATGCATGTAAAAGCTAGACAATGAATAAGGAAGACCGAAGAAGAGCTGATGCTTTTCAGTTGTAGTGCTGGGGAAGAATACTCAAAATACCATGGACTGTCAGAACTAACAAATCTGTCCGGGAGGAAGTACAGCCAGAATGCTCCTTTGAACTGAAAATGGCCAGACTTCGTCTCACCTACTTTGGTCATTTTGTGAGAAGGCATCATTCCTTGGAGAAGGTTATCATGCTTGGTAAAGTGAAGGGTCAGTGAAAAAGGGGAAAGCCCTCAACCAGATGGCTGACATAGTGACTGAAACAATAGGCTCAAGCATAGCAAGGACTGTGAGATTGGCACAGGACAGAGCAGTGTTTTGTTCTGTTGTACATACAGTCGCTGAGTCAGAGCCAACTCAACAGCACCTAACAACAACAGAACCAGAAGGAGCTATTTAGCTGAGGTGTTAAAAATCACTTTGAAAACTTCTAAGCAGGCAGACATAGGAGGATAATGCAAGAAACACGAAGGAAAATTAGACTGAAAGCAGTACACTGTTCAGTTCAAGAGAGCACCTGAGGAAGAAGTGACTAGAACTATAAAGCAAAGACGATAAAAGCTACTTCAAGAGAAAAATGAAATCAAACTTTGAGTGTGACTAAACATGAAGAACTATAGAATAAAACTGAAGAATGTGACAAAGGTTACTTCACAATGTTTTCAGTTGGGTGACCAGTATTATAAATCATAAATTATAAACTGAAGGTAACTCAAGGAAGAAGACTGACAAGCCTCAGACAGTCCACCCAAGGACAGCACCATGGTTGCAACCTCAGCTTTTCAGAATGCACACAGAATGTTTTTGCTGGCATGGCATAGTAAGGATGTTCAATCCACATGGGACAAACTGGCAATAATCAAATTTGTAAGAGTTTTATCAATTCATGTACAGGATAAGATATGCAAGTGTGATAGTTGAAGATCTGTCAACTTGGCTGGACTTCACTTGTGAGTGGTGTTTCCCATGATGGATCACATGACT
>NW_006921692.1:6767526-6777435 GCF_000298275.1 Orycteropus afer afer | reverse complement strand
TATATATATATATATATATACTTTGCTGGTTTTTGTGTTTCTCTAGAGAACCCAATCCAACACAGCAAGCATACAAAGTATTCCACTATCTTAATGCTACACTGAAAGCCAAATTATAAGTAGGTTGCTTAATGAATAGTGATTTAGAGCAAAAGGTAGCAAAGAGCATTGAGTGCTATTTCATTTATGCAGTGCTGAAGTCTAGTGAAATACACAGAATACTTTTCAGAAGGAAGTCTGGGCAATCTACTTCCACAGTGATACCATCTCAAGGAGGGGTCACTATGAGTGGGATACAACTCAACATCAGTGAGTTTGGTTTTGGTTTTTTGTAGAGGGTAAAATACTTTCAAAAGTAAATAGTTCTAGAAAAATATGTTCAATCTGTCCATTAAAACTGTTCATCTAAACTTCTGATAAACCCATCTTCCTACTGATGTACTTCTCTATTCAGATTAAAAAAAGTACCTAAAAATTAATCTTTTGATGTGTCAATACCATGGAATGTGACTTGCAATCTAGTCTGTTACAGGCTTTGGAATCAATACATACCTAAGTTCCAGGTGAGAGAATATACCTTATTTCTTCCATTATGTGTTGATTTTACCAACTCTTAAAACTATTAGCCACCCTTCACTGCCACCTACAAATAAAATGTGGTGTGGTATGGTTAGAGGTCAATGCCTAATGTTATGGAAGCAATCCAAGTGAGGAAGTGATTAAATCTACTTGGTAGGTCTGGGAAGGACTGATTTACAGAGGTGACATTGGAAATAGTCTTACAAGATTAAAAAAGTATCCCACTGTCAGAATAGGAATGGAAAAGAAGTTTAGGCAGATGTATCTACATCTACAAAGAAAACAAATGGCATGATTCCAGAAACAATGAGAAATTCTACATGGCTAGACTTCAGTAAGTGTTACACAAAATGGACTTTTCTGCAGGTACCTGGAAAGAATTCCTGAATCCCACACCTGGAGGTAAACACACCAAATATTATTTTGGAAGAATGACTCTGCCACTACAGTGTTAAAATAAACTGGAGAGGTAAAAGTAATTGGAATCAAGAGCTAAATTAGAAATCCATGGAAATAGTCCAAGCAAAACATTAAGAGTGTGAACTAAAACAGCTTCAAAAACAAGAGCAAAACGAAAAAGAATTAAGAAAATATTTAGAGGAAATAAAGAATTAGGTACGAGATTAGTAATTATCTCTGCAAGGAAAGTTTCAGTAGGAAAGAATAAAAACCAGGTGATTACGTAAAGATAAAATGAAAATAATGGGCATAATTATTCCTTAGAGAAACTTAGCACTAAAGGAAAAATCTGATGTTTACTAGAAAGGTTCATACATATAAGGGGGGAAATTCACATGTTTAAGGCAAAAGAGAAGGAACCAACATTAAGGGCAGGCAGCACATTCTAGAATGGAGTTAAGCGTGGAAATAGTCACTTAGGGATCAGAAATAGATGGGATCAAAAAAATAAAAAGATAGTACAACTTTATGAGACCTAGGGAACAGAGATACAGTTATGAATTAAATTGGAAAATTGAGGTTTTCAGAAGTTACATGAACTTGGCCATGATAGAAGTAGGGTGAGGAATTAAGCTGTAAAACAAAAGGGATGAGGTGAGGCGGCTCAGTCATTTTGACAATTTTGGCAAAAAGGAACGTACAACTGAGTTACTGATTGCCAAGCCACTGCAAGTCGGCATGGATCAGCAATTTATGTACATAAGAGAAACTACTGATCTGGAGTCAGAACCTGGTAAAAGTTACAGGTAAAAGAAATGCAGGATAATTAATTAATTAATTAATTATAAACAAACAAACAAACAAAGTTGATCAAAACAAAGAAAGCAGCAAAGACTAAGAGAACACCTTGAAGAATAACCCTATGAAACCAGAACAGGAAGGTAAAGCAAATGTTTTGAGATTGACAACTAGGTTTAAGTTTCTGGGAATGTGAGTGCAAGAGGTCTAAAATATTGAGAAGAAAAGGTCTGATGAAATAATCCACATGGATGACTAATAGACCCGAGCTGGGTTTTTAAACAAAGTTATTCCAATAGATCCTTTAATGAGAGAAGACTTGTCTAGATTTATTCCAGAAGAGAAATTCTTCCATATATTTGGCTCTCCATATCCACAGGTTCTGTATCCACAGATTCAACCAACCATTTACGGAAAATACTTTCATTTTTCAGCTATATACAAAACTTTAAAAAATTTAATGTGTACCTCTGGGTGGTACAGATGGTTAACACCTTGACTGCTAACCAAAAAGCTGGAGTCCACCCAGAAGCACGTAAGAAGAAAGGCTTGCAGGTCTACGTCTAAATAAGTAGCCATAGGGAAAACCCTATGGAGCACTATAGGGTTTTCCTTCTACTCTAGCACACATGGATTTACTATGAGTTGGAACTGACTGGACAGCAACTAGTTTTTCGTTTGTTTGTTTAATATTAACATAAACTATGTAGATAGATGCATTCACTGTCAATATTTCAATAGCTAAAATAATTAAACGCATTAATATCTAAGTAATTCTGTCACTAACTGACTATATGGCAATTAGGCCCTTTCTGCGACTTATTTCTTATCAAAAATAATGACAAGTAGCAGCAAACAATCTCTAAAATCCCAAGATCTTATCATCTATGATTGCAGTATTTTAATTAAATGCATAATAAATCCTTGGCATTCAAAGATTTATCATTTATAAACCACTATCAAAAACTGTGATGTGCAGTTAATGGTAATGAGAATAAAGAATCCTTTCCTCATATGAAATCAAATGAGCTAATATTTATAAGAGGAAAAGAGGAAATCAGAGTTTCAAGTTAATGTAAAGTTACAAACGTAACCCACTGACCACTATTCTTATCTCAATTAGTGATCTGTGAGAATTTCTCTTACAAAAGACTTGTGAGTGCCAACAATTTTATAGTTTTAAAAAAATCTAACTCGGATACTTAGGCAAGTCTATCTTTTTAAATGATTCAATTTACTTATGATCTGAATTTTATCTTTTTAGTGGCTATCAAGAAAAAGAACTATAATGATTTTAAGTGCTTCAGATACGAATGATTAAATGGGAGGCTCACTATAAAAATCAAGAATAACACTTAACAAATATTGGTGTTTGTATCATTAGGTGTCCTGGAATCATCACCGATTCATAGCTACCCTATGCAGAGGAGAACAAAACACCGCCCAGTCCTGTGCAAAGCTGCACAATCCTTGCTATGTTTGAGCCCATCGCCACAGTCCCTGTATCAATCCATCTCGTTGAGGGCCATCCCCTGTTTCATCAACCCTCCACCTTACCAAGCATGACATCCTTCCCAGGGAATGGTCCCTCCTGTTAATATGACCAAAGCAGGTGAGATGAAGTCTAGCCATTCTCACTTCCAAGGAGCATTCTGGCTGCACTTCCTCCAGGACAGATTTGTTATTTATTTTAGCAGTCCATGGTATGTTCAGCATTCTTTGCCAGCACAACTCAAAAGCATCAATTCTTCCTCAGTCTTCCTTATTCATTGTCCAGCTCTCACATGCACGAGGCGACTGAAAATACCATGGCTTGTGTCAGGCGCACATTAGTCCTCAAGGAGACATCTTTGCTCTTCAGCATTTGAAAGAGGTCCTTTGCAGCGGATTGTAGATTGCCCAACTCTCCTTCCGAGGAAGGCTGGGCAATCTATTTCTGTAGAGATACTGCCTTAGAAAACCAAGGAGGGGTCGCTATGAGTCGGGTCTGACTCGACAGCACATAACAACAACAACACGTCATCTGATGTCCTGATTGCTGCTTCCATTGGCATTGATTGTAGAACCAAGCAATGTGAAGTCTTTGACAACTTCAATCTTTTCTCCATTTACTGTGATGCTGCTTACTGAAGTCCAGGTATGAGGATTTTTGTTTTCTTTATATTGAGACGTAATCCATACTGCAGATTATACTCTTCAATCTTCATTAGTAAGCACTTCAAGTCATCCTCACTTTCAGCAGTGTCATCAGCATATTGCAGGTTGTCAATGATTCTTCCTCCAATCTTGATGCCACATTCTTCATATAATCCAGCTTCTCAGATTATTTGCTCAGCACATAGACTAAATAAGTATGGTGAAAGAACACAACCCTGATGCACTCCCTTCTTGATTTTAAACTGTGCAGTGTTACCTTGCTGTTTGAATGATAGCCTCCTGATCTATGTACAGGTTCCTCATGAGTACAATTAATACAATTAAGTGTTCTGAATTTCCCATTCTTCTCAATGTTATCCTTAATTTGTTATGATCCACACAATCAAATGCTTTTGCATAGTGCAAAAACGGCATGGAGGCCACATGTTCCGACCTCCTCTAATCCCACAAGAGGAAGGCAGGATTACCAGCAGTAACCCAAGGCCTATTACTGCAAGACCAGACATGCTGCCTCCCTCCAGCCCTTTTACCAACCATTCCTCCCAAAGCACCCACCACCTCTCTCTTGGGTTGGATAATTCGCTGCAGTGGCCACACAGAGCTCACAGATTCTGGGGTTTATTAGGGAAGCACCACAGGCTACAATTCAAGTTCCGGAAAAAATGCTCAGTCTCTCTCTCAGCCCAACATCCCTCAGCCAACAGTCTCTCACAGTCTCTTTCCCAGCAGCGCTGGTCCCTCGGTGTCTCACTCAGCAATGCGTGTCTCTTGCGTCTCTTTCCCAGCAACGCGTGTCTCAGGAGCCTGTGTCTCTTTCAGCAGCACGTATTCCTCAATCAGCAGTCAGAGAGAGTTCTGCCTCTAGGAGGCCTCCTTTTGAGCCCGGCAGGGTGGTCAAACTAGCCAATCATAGCATCAGAACTCTAAGCACCTGAGAGAGAGTGGGCACCTCCCAGAACATTGTTTTGTGCCACTCCCAACAGAAATGCTCCAGGTGGACAACTTCAGCAATCAGGAGCTCCTCAGTTGCTCATAGAAAATCCCACCTTGGAGTTTACAAAGACTTATGGGTAGAAAAGCCACACTAAGTAATTTACTACACCACACATAGTCAATAAAACATAAGTAAACATATTTCTGGTATTCTATGCTTTGAGCCAAGATCCATCTGACATCAGCAATGATATCCCTTGTTCCATGCCCTCTTCTGAATCTAGCTTGCACTTCTGGAAGTTCTCTGTCAATATACTGCTGCAATCGTTTTTGAATTATCTTCAGTAAGATTTTACTTGCATATGATATTAATGATGCTGCAATTTTTTTTGAATTATCTTCAGTAAAATTTTACTTGCATATGATATTAATGATATTGTTTGATAATTTCCACATTCTATGGGATCACCTATCTTTGGAATGGGTACAAATATGCATCTCTTCCCATCAGCTGGCCAGGTAGCCGTCTTCCAAATCTCTTGGCATAATCAAGTGAGTGCCTCCAATGGGGCATTCATTTGCTGAAATATCTCAGTCGATATTGCGTCAATTCCTGGAGCCTAGTTCTTCGCCAGTACTTTCATTACAGCTTTGACTTCCTCCTTCAGTACCACTGGTTCTATATCATATGCCACTTCCTGAAATGAATGAAGATCGACCAATTCTTTCTGGAAAAGTGACTCTGTGTATTCCTGCCATCTTCTTTTGATGTTTCCTGCATCATTCAATATTTTGCCCATAAAATCTCTCAATATCGCAACTCGAGGCTTAAATTTTTTCTTCAATTCTTTCAGCTTGAGAAACGCCGAGTGTGTTCTTTCCTTTTGGTTTTCAAACTCCAGGTCTTCGTACATTTCATTATAGTAATTGGTTTTGTCTGCTCGAGCTGCTCTTTGAAATCTTCTGTTCAGGTCTTTTATCTTGTCATTTCTTCCATTTGCTTTAGCTACTCTCTACTCAAGGGCAAGTTCCAGAGTCTCTTTTAACATCTATTTTGGTGTTTTCGTCTTTTCTCGTCTTTTTAATGACCTCATGCTTTCTTCATGGATGATGTTCTTGATGTCATCCCACAATTTTTCTGGTTTTCAGTCACTGGTGTTCAACACATCAAATCTATTCTTTAAATGGTCTCTAAATTCAGGAGGAATATATTCAAGGTCATATTTTGGCTGTTGTGGCCTTGTTTTAATTGTCTTCAACTTCAAACTGAACTTGCATATGAGCAGTTCATGGTCTGTTCCACAATCAGCTCCTGGCCTTGTTTTGGCTGAAGATACTGAACTTTTCCATTGCCTCTTGCCACAGATGTAGTCAATCTCATTCCTGTGTTCTCCAAGTGGTGAAATCCACATGTATTGCCACCACGTGTGTTGTTGAAAAAAGGCATTTGCAATGAATAAGTGGTTGGTCTTGCAAAATTCTATCACACATTCTGCAGTGTTATTTCTGGCACCAGGGCCAAATTTTCCAACTACTGGTGATTCTTGTTTCCAACTTTTTCATTCCAGTCACCAGTGTTAATTACTACATTTTGATTGCACATTCAGTCAATTTCAGACTGCAGAAGTTGATAAAAATCTTCAATTTCCTCATCTTTGTATTTGGTGGTTCGTGCATAAACTGGAATAGTACTAGTATTAACTGGTCTTCCTTGTAGGTGTATGAATATTATCCTATCACTGACAGCATTGTGCTTCAGGACTGATCTTGAAATGTCCTTTGCTATAATGAAAGCCACGCCATTCCTCTCCAAATTTTCATTCCCGGTATAGTAGATCATATGGTTGTCTAATTCAAAATGGCCAAAACTGGTCCATTTCAACTCACTAATGCCTAGGATATCAATCTTTACATGTTCCATATCATTTTTCACAACTTCTCATTTTCCTAGATTCCTACTTCATACATTACATATTCCAATTAGTAATGGATGTTTGCAGCTGTTTTTCCTCAATTTGAGTGGTGCCACGTCAGCACATGGAGGTCCTGAAAGATTTACTTTATCCATGTCACTAAGGTTGGTTCTACTCTGGAGAGGCTCGTCTTCCTGCACTGTATTGGACAATGTTTCCAGGCTATTCATAAAGTTGCCCAATAATGTATCAGACAATGTTTCTCTGCTATTCATAAGGTGTTTCCTGGTCAATTCTTTGAGAAGTGGATGACCTCTTCCTTCTTCCTAGTCTGTCTCAGTCTGTAAGCTGCGATGAAACCTGTGCACCATGTGCAACCCTGCTCATGTCTGAAACACCAGTGGCATAGCCTCAAGCCTCACAGCAATGTGCAAGCCACCAGGAGTAGGGACTGTCTCCCTCCCCTTATCTGGATTCTGAGGGCTTTTGTCATCCCCGGCATTCCATCCCTTTCCTGCCCCTGGGGTGGGGCCTGTCTCTAATAATAAATAATAATAATAAATATTAGTTGAAATTAACTTAGAAAAGTTTTAATCTTAAGACTTAAACTGTAAGATGACAGACTAGGCAGAAAGACTGCACAGACCCTCTTCAACAAAGAAAAGGGAAACTAATTAACACAGACACAGAAGATAATCCTAGACCCCTGAGCCTTGAAGCAAAGGATATAGAAGTGGACTAAACCCCAACTAGCAAAAGAACTTGCATGAAAATACCAAAAAAAGAGACATACAGAGCTGTGGTCTAGCAGCGACCCTGAGCAATCCTGACAACACAGACAGTTTTGAGAGTGCCAAGTGGTGGGAAGACCTAAGAATTAACCTAAAAATCAGCCCTGCTAGCAAGGGACTGCACGAAGGAATGCTCTGGTGGCTGGGGAATAAATGGAGAAGGCAAAGAGAAAGGCGGTCTGAGCTGTGGACTTTTGCCTGTATGGAGGGTGCCGCCATTTTGAATGTTTACAAGAGGCTTCACCATTTTGGATATTTTACGAGACAGTGCTCTCCCAGATTCTAGGGAGTTAAGAACAGGTACTGCTTGCCAGTAATCCCAAGGACACTCTGGACCTGTACGACTGTAAAAGTGCAACATTCCTCTTGTTACTCTTATACCCCACACCGACTTGGTGAACGGAGGTGCGGCCATCCCCCACTACCACCAACCTTCTGGGCCCGAAGGAACTCCTTCACAGTCTGTGTGCTCAGACAGACGCTGGGTGCCCTGCTCTGTCCCCACCCATTTTTTTAATTTTTATTTTGTTTTCTTTTTCACTCTCTTTTTTTTTTGGTGTTTAGTTTGCTTGTATTTGTCTGTTCTAAAACTACTATTATTATTAATACTTTTGTCCTTTTAACTATTATTCTGTATGCTTTCCCTCCCAGGTCCTAGTTTTCAGCTTTTTTTCTTTTCCCTGTTCCTGGTTGAAAACAAATTATTTTTTTTTTATTTAACTTTTTTCCCCCTTTTCTTCTCTCGGTTAACCCCATTCCCTTTATTCTTTTTGCATTTTTCCTATTTTTTACTCCATTATTCTCCTTCTCTACCATTTTTCTCTTAGTGCCCAAACCCCAGATATTGCAGGTATTCTTGTTTTTTTTTTCTTCTTCTTCCCTTTTCTCTTTTTTTGGTTTCTGTTCCTGAGTGATTACAAGTTGTGTTTTTTTGTCCACATGCTTTTAATTTTTTGATCATTACTCAATTGTAATTTTTGTCTAACTGAGCGGGAGACAGCAACAGTCCCCATAAGACACAACTACACCCACACCTCCTGCAATTTCACTTACTGAGCGAGAGCCACTACCTTCTTCTCAACCAACAATGAAAAAACAACAAGAGCCTGAATCACCCTTGGCTGCTCTTCACAAACAGTTAATGGAGATCTAAATACAACAACGCCACGATGTCTCAGAGACAAAAGACCATCACAGTCCCCACAAAGAAGCAGGATAAAGTGGTAGAAACAAGAGAGCAGGATACAGACCCAGAACACATACCTGAGGAAGAAGCAGGATTGGAATTCTCTGATAAGGAATTCAAAACAATTATATTTAGGTATCTTCAAAGGACTGACAGATCAAGAAAACACAGAAAAAAACCTTAGAAGAATTTTGGAAGAAAATACAAGAACAAAATGACAAAATAAATGAAATATTAGAAATGATTCTAACTCTACAGACAGAAATCCAAAAGATTAATACTAAATTGTCAGAGATAGATAACACTTTGGAAGGGCAAACGTGTAGAACTGATGAAATGGAAAACAGAATTAATGAGATTGAAGACAAATACCTGAATACCTCCTTAGAAAAGGATCAATCAGAAAAACAATTAAAAAAAAATAAAAATAAAGAAACCCTAAGGTTCATGGGGGATACCATCAAAAGAAGTAACTTATGTGTAACTAGAATTCCAGAACAAAGAGAAAAAAATAAAACCACTGAGAAAATTGTCCTAGATTTGTTGGAGGAGAACTTCCCTGATATGATGAAACATGAGAATATATCCATTCAGGAAGTTAAACAAACCCCAAACAGGATAGACCCCAAAAGAAAATCACCGAGACACATCAACATCAAACTCATTAAAACCAAAGACAAAGACAGAATCCTGAAAGCACCGTGGGAAGAACAAAAAGTTACCTAAAACACAACCAGTAAGAGTAAGAATAAGCTCTGATTTCTCAGCAGAAACCATGCAAGTGAAAAGGCAATGGGATGGTATATATAAAACCCTAAAAGAGAAAAATTTTCAACCAAGAATTATATACCTGGCAAAACTGTCCCTCAAATATGATGGTGAAATTAGAAGATTTCCAGATAAGCAGAAACTAAGGGAAGTTGTTAAAACCAGACTAACCTTACAAGAGATGCTAAAGGGAGTCCTTTGAACAAAGAACCAAAAATAGCAAATAACAACTGACCATTAATACACAAGATGTCATAACCCAGAAATCACAGCTTTGGACATATCCAAAGTAAAATGAGCTTACATGATTGTAAACAGGGAGCCAGAGACATCAATTAGCAAGTGAAGACAACTAGAAACAAAAAGAGGGAAAAGACTGTGCAGT
>NW_006921692.1:6760988-6762772 GCF_000298275.1 Orycteropus afer afer | reverse complement strand
ATCTGCAGCCTATATGACTATGAGACCAGAAGAACTTAATGGTGCCCAGCTACCACTGTCATCCACTTGGATGGGGATCTATGTAGGAGATCCTTGATAGAGAGGGAGATCAATGTGGAACAAATCTCAAAATTATTTGGGCGAAAAAAAAAAGGGGGGGGGGAGGACCAGGTCTGCTGGTCCAATAGAGCCCAGTGGAACCGCTGAGACTATGGTCCCTGGCTGCCCTCAGGTCTGGAATTGAACCCATACCTGTGGCTTTCAGCCAAGCAAAAGACAGGCATATGAGTTGAACATTTACCTGAGATACATACCCTCCATGGAGAGAACAATCATGGGAGGAAGAAAGGCTGCTTATGCACAAGGAGAAAGCTCAGGGGGCAGGAGTGCATGGTTGGATGGACACAGGGAAGAGGTAACTATAGCGAGGAAGTGTGAGGGGAGCTGTTGCATTGTGGTAAATTGTGCTCACTGTCATGAGACAAAGTGTATGTGAACTGCTGTATGGAAAGTTAATTTGCTTTGTAAATTTTCACCCAAATGACAATTAAAAAAAAAAAAAAAAAAAGACTTGACCCAATTAAAAAAAAAAAGAATTAAACTGAAAAATGTCTTAAATTTATGGCCTACATTACAATAAATGTTTCCAAAACTTTCTTATCTGATCCTGCTGATTAGAAACAGATTTTTTGGCAACTGTTTCTAATTCCAGTTATCTAGATTATGTTCTACTTTCTTTTTTGTTTCAAAGACAGACTGTAAAGTAAAGCTGGTATATATTCAATGTGAAACATCTGATCTACCCAGGGAACTAAACTGTCTAGGAATAAATTCTAAAATAACACTTCATTGTCCTAATGGGGAAAGGGGGAGGAGTCAGTAAGCATCACTTTAAAGAGAAGTAAAATTCTACTAATGAATTTTGTCACTAGTAACAGCAAGCCTTTTGAGAAAAAATGTCAGTTTTTCTTTTGAGCAAGACTGAATACAGAAACAAATGACTCTAGTTATAGTATACTTAAATACATATACCCACAAACCATAAAGAATTGGAACCATTTTTAATCAATCTTTTATCCTCATCATAGAAATGGCCAAAATCATTGAAACAATAAATTTATTCTAATAAGCAATCAAGGTAATGAAGTTTGGCTTTGGTGAATCAGAATCCTCCAGTATGACTTTCCTAAAAGAAAACTAGAAGCTATGACATTGCTTAGTTTCTAAGTGGATCATTGCACTGCAGCAAACAGTGGCAATCTCCAGGTGAAAGATAACAAAAATCAACTAAACAATGTGTAAAGGGTACACACAGGTAAAAATAAATACGAAAAAATAAACAATTCAGATTAATACTTCAAAACACTTCTATTACTTATCACAAAGATAAAAACATTACACTTAGTTAGTGTTCTGGTTACCAAGTACGCTCTAACAGGAAATATACCACAAATGGAATGGCTGAACAAACAGGAGTTTATTCTCTTACAATTTGGAGGCTTTAAATCCAAGTTCCAACTGCCAGGCTCTAGGGGTTGGGTGAAAGCACCTCAGCCTTGGGCTTCAGCTCTGCCTCCAGCTTCCAGCCCACTTAAGCTAAAAGTGTTTCTTCACTCAGACAGCTGCTGGCTGCTGAGGCTGAGAAGCCCAAGGTTGACAAGTAAAAAGGCACAGTCTCGATGTTACCAAACCACACGGCAGGCCATTAATTCATGTTCATTTTAAGTCCCAAGGTTGGCAGAGCACGGCAGGCTACTCAACGACACGGCTACATGCGGGGTCCA
>NW_006921692.1:6739900-6760888 GCF_000298275.1 Orycteropus afer afer | reverse complement strand
GGAAGCAGAGCACATACCCAAAGGCAGCTACTCAGCTGCTCACAGTAGATTCCACCATGGAGTTGATTACCAGTCTCATCATGGGGAATACTACATTCAGCTGCCCAGCCATTTAACCAGGCCCAGCCAAGTTGACACACAAACTGAACTACCACAATTAGTAAGAAAAACCAGCTATAGTCTAAGAGTCTAAGTATTTGGGCATTAACTGTTGATAGTCTACAATCATATAATATGAAACAGACTATCTTTCTGAAGTTCATTCTTCGTAAGTGATTTCTACTAGTGAGAAAAAGCTTCCGTTTCTCTCTCCAATGCCTCTTAGAATTTCCATCTCATGTCTTCCTCACAATCCAAATCTCTGTACTTTAAACAAATTTTACTGAAAAAAATCCACTATCATCAAGGGTTTGATTAATTTCCTCTAAAGGATCTTCAGGAAAGGAATAAATGGAGGGAGGGGGGAAAGAAGGGAGTGATGGATAGATGGAAGGAAGGCTTTTGCCTAATGTTCTGTACTTAAAACCTTAAAATACAAGAGAAGGGAAAGTACTCCACAAGATTATATTCTTTTTTGCAATTCAGAGGAAATAAAGCCTGCAAGCAGTAAAGTATAGAAAGAAAAGGACACAAGCCAAGAATAGAAGAAATGGAGTAACCGAAACAAGTTTAGAACAAGTGTGACACACTAAATGCTTATACTCGCTGCCATGTGACTCATAGTGACCCTAAAGAGTAGAAGAGAACTACAGTATAAACCTAAGAGTTTCCAAAGCTATAAATCTTTATGGAAGCAGACTGCCACATCTTTCTTCCATGAAGTGGCTGGTGAGTTTGAACCGCTGACCTTTTGGTTAGCTGCTGAGCATTTAACCACTGTGTCTGCAGGGCTCATAGTACTGCCCCATAGGGTTTCCAAAGCTGTCATCTTTACAGAAGCAGAGTTCCACATGCTTAAACTGATTAAAAAAAAAAAAAAATCCAGTACACTGTAGCTTGTTATCCCCAATTCTCTAAGTGCTCCTCACATCACCAGTGTTACTAAAGCTCCACCCCTGCGGCCAAGGGACTGCAATGCTTTGGTGTGAAGGAGTGTCTTAATCGGATGGATGCAGTTAAAGTAGAAGGGATATGAAGGAGTCTTTATTGTGACTGAATGCAACAATGGCAGAGATGTCTGGCACCTGAATTAGAAATGCCAATCATTACCATTATACATTACAATAATGATTAATTTCTCTAATGGTGTTATTGTTGTTGTGTGCCATCGAGTCAGACCCGACTCACAGTGACCCCGCCTTGGATTTCCGAGGCAGTATCACTATGGAAATAGATTGCCCCAACTTCCTTCCAAGGAGTGGCTGGTAGGTTTGAACCACCAGCCTTCTGGTTAGCAGTCAAGTGTCTTAGGCACTACACTACCAGAGCTCCTAATTTCTCTAATTCTGTATGATACTATATTAGGCATAAAATAGGTTTAGGAGGATTTTCTAGAAATACAATCTCTAATTATATTATTTCTACACAAAAATGTGTTTTTAAATTTCAAATACTGTAGTAAACTTCTGAAATTCAATCTTTTCATAAGTTGAAACTTAACAAAGATAAACAATAATTAGAATGGCTGACAGTACAATGGTCAAACAACCTAGGTTCAAGGTCAAGATCTCTAACCACTAGTTGTGTGATCTTGGACAAGTTAATTTTGCTGTGCCTCCATTTCCATATTTGGAAAATGGAGCCTCAAAAAAAAAAAAAAAAAGTAACTAGGATTTAACTACTTCTTAAAGATTTAAATTAGTTAAAAGAGGTAGAGTTTAGATCAATAATCGTAGTTATTGTACTGAACAAAAGTACAATTCAATGTCTTATCTACGATACAAAATTCTACTACCCTTACAGATCCAGTTTAACCTACCCCTTCTTTGTGAGACTCTTATTGAACTCTATACCAATTGAATATTCCCCCTCCTTTGTGGCCCCAAAAAGGAGCTTAGGTGGTGTACTGGTTAAGGCATATAACTGCTAACCAAAAGGTCAGTGGTTCAAATCCACCAGCCACTCTTCAGAAGAAAGAAGAGGTAGTCTGCTTCTGTAAAGATTTATAGCCTGGGAAATATGAGTCGGAATCAACTCGACGGCAGTGAGCTTTTTTTCATTTGGTTCTGTGCCCCCAATATACAACCTACTAAATGTATTATATTTTGTTCATATATCTATTTCTCCTGTTAAGTTGTGTTCCTTGAAGGCAAAGCAAACACCATCATATAAGGTATTTTATCCCTAGCGCCTTACATAATGTTTGGAGCATAAGTCACCCATAAATGTATTTTTTAAAAAAACTAAAGTCTACACAGCTAAAATCAATAAAACTCATGAATTCACATCAAAGTCACAAAATCTTAAGAGCCAAACTAGAGAACTCATCTAGTTCTAGTTTAAGTGGACTTTCAATGGCAAGTGTTTATTTGTACTTATAATCAGATATTAAGATCCTGAGTATCAATATCAAAGTACCACTGAAATTATTCCAGGATATTTCTCTAAAACTTATAGTTTATGGTGACTGAAACACAAAAGATACTTAACCTATTTTATCAAGAGAATTACTATGTCTGTTTTACATAAATAAAAAATATGATGCAAAATCAGGATTTTTTAAGTGAATGAGTTATATTCTCTTCAGAACTACAACCACTCAAAAGACTAAAAGCACGTGGCACAAAAATGCAATTAAATAATATTTAATAATGCTATTATTTTCTTTAACACATTTCTATTACTTTGCTGTTTACGGGAAAGATTTATACAACTAAAGATAAAATGAATTTGTATCTGCTTTTTAAATAGACAACAATAACCTAAGGGCAGAGTTCATAAATATGTACTCGTAAGTATCAGGCACAAAACCTGAATGTTATGTATTTAAATATGAATTCAATCTGTTCCAATGTCATGCCCCTAAATGCTCTATCTGAAACAGCCACCCCAACTGTTTTTCATCCATTTACTGTGCTTTACCTTCCTTTGTTGCGTTTACCATTTATAATCATATTCTCCCAATGAAACAGAAGTTTCATAAGGGCAGGGACTGTCTCTGCTCTGTGAAAGTTATATCCCAGTTATCAAGAACTGTATATGGCAAATCAAAAAACCAAACTTACTGCCATCGAGTAGATTCTGACTCACAGCGACCCCTACTGGGTTTCTGAGGCAGTAAATCTTTACGGAAGTAGCCTGCCCCATCTTTCTTCCACAGTGCTTGTAGGTTAGAACCACCAACCTTCTGGTTAGCAGTCAACTGTCTTAGGCACTGTGCCACCATCAGTATCTATTATGGTGCAAAGTGAATAAATAAATACCTTTAAGAGCATAATTTAAAAAATATTATTCAAGTGAAACAAAAGTTACAATCACTTTACTAAAAATTAGACTATTCATTTTACTAGGACTTGAAAAGGCGCTCTGGTAGTGTAGTGCCTAATGCATTTGACTGCTAACCAGAAGGCTGGCAGTTCAAACCCACCAGCCACTCCTCAGAAAGAAGGGTGGGCAATCTACTTCCATAGTGATACCACCTTGGAAACCCAAGGAGGGGTCACTATGAGTCAGATCCGACCAAGGGCAAAACACAACAACAACAACAGGACTTTAAAGGTGATTTTTTTTTCCTGTAACTCAAAGGTTGGTTATATAGGAACAGTAAAAAAGCAGTTTACAGTTAAGTTTATCTCTAGGAAGTTCCTTTAGGACAATCTGTGTTCATACCTGAATTAATAATGTGCAAAACTCATGTCAAGATGTGAGTTAATAATTAGTTATTGCTTAGAAATGAATACTTCAGAGTATCTTCAGATTTTCTGTAATCCATTTACTTCCCAAAAGCAAACAAAAGAACTAAATTTTAAAAATAAATTAAATAAACCAAAGTACAATATATAAACTACAATCTTAAGAATCAACCTTGAGTCAACCAAATGCTAGCCAAAAGAGCAGTCTGTATTATTTCAACTAAGCCTCTTTAGGAAAGTAGTGAAAGAGAAAGAAACTCAGAGAAGTTGGAAGAATGCCAAATCTCTGACACTTTGTGGTTAGTTTAATGAAACCATCCTCCAAACTACATGTCTGATTATCACTCAGCTAGCACAAGAACCTTCGGTGTCTCCATCAACATAATGCAGGGATCCTCAAAGTATAGTTAACAGCTAACAGCTCGGACTTAACTGAAGAACCCATTAAAAAGATATTCTGAAACGCCACCCATGCAATAATTGGGCCCAGATAAACATTTTTAATCAAGCACCACAGATGATTCCTATTGAACTCTGAGTTCTAGTGTCCTAATTCACTTTTAAAACTCACATAAAATGTCCCCTACTCCATGACCACACCAACTCAAGTTAGAATGAATTTCTATCCTCTACACTGTGAGTGTGTTACATGTATTTCTCTTGTAACATACCACGTTATCTTTTCCCAATACCTTCCCCCACCTCCCCACCTCACCCCTCAAAAAACCTGTATCATTAATTCTGATTGACAAGGGCTAAAGTTTGCAACCTTTTTAATTTTTTACATTCCCAGGAGTAAAACTTACTGGAGGATGCTACATAGATAAAACAGGCCATGAGATTCTTGCAATTTCAGGTGTTAGCTCCAATCTACCTTTCTCCCACAAATTAGTCTGAATGATAGTAATTTTTTAAAATTGAAATAGAACAAAAGGTCTTATTCCTTTAATAAATTTCCTTCAGACTATCCATTTTGACAACTTGAAAGCAGAAAACCTAGAGTGAATACTCAGTATTTTTAATGTGGATCACAATCCTGTTGTCATTTACTCACAACCTGAGAACACATAAAGGCATCTACTAAGTTTTGATCTACATTAAGTCAGAAAATGAGAGTAGAATGAGCATATAATTGACTAAAATGAAAATAAAACCAAGATGTCCCAAGAGTTGCTTTTACTCTGCAGTATTTAATACAAAAGAGAAATAGCTGACCAAACATGGACAAAGTTTGTAAGAATTACCTACATGATATCTGATTATACATGCAAAAGGGCAATGATTAATCAAACTTTAGAAATCAAAATGGCAAAGAAAAACAGTGGTAATCAGATGAAATTTTATTTACTTAAAAACATAGGTCCAGAAAAAGTCTGACAGAAGAGCTAGAAGGGGCTTTAATACCCATTAAGTTCTACTTCTCTTATCTGGAACTGGAACTCTTGTCTAAATTGAGTGATTTTGCCAAATTCAAATAATGAGCAAAATCTGGTCTTCTTAGTTCGTGTCTAGTACTCTTTTCACTACATATCATGAAGCCCATGCAGTGCAAAAGAAGTTCCGAATACAACTAAATGCATTCCTAAATTCAGCCCATGTTCATTCACTTTCCAGACCGGTTAAAGTCTTTTTTTGAAGGATTTAAAGCACTGACCACACTAGTATATACAAACAGACATCATCAATTTCATAACTGGTGAAGCTAATGCTGAGTTACAGTAACTGACCAGAAATATAAGCAATGCCACAATGAATAATCAGCTGCCTGGCCCCTGGTACTATTTAAAAGACATTTTGAGAAAAAGCATGAGTTTACATTAGCTTAGAAACTTTTCTGAACTGGCAGAGGGAGAGTGGTTCTACTTCTAGTTTTAAAGATAGTGAGAATAAGTTCACATTCAGCTTCTCTGTGATTACTATGAATTTAAGGATCTTAATTATATTCTACTTTCAACTTTTCAGATCATAGACTCAAAAACTGAACTTTAAGGTAGTAAGTTGCAAATGTAAGTCAGAATTGACCTGATGGCAACAGGTCTGGGTACCTAACTACTATTACCCTACGTAAATCATTTCCTATTTTCATTCTGTAAAATGGGGGACGAGGGAGGATAGAACATTACCTTTGGTTCCTTCCAGTTCTGCTGTTCCCTGAGTCTAATTTCATTGATTAAAAAAAATAATAATAATTTAATGAATACAAAGCATATGTATTCATGAGGTTAAAAAAAAAGTACCCAGAGACATAGGTTTCTGGTAAACTGCATCAAGAACTCCAACACCTTAAAATTATTTTGTTTCACATTTCAGTTAAGTCTCAAAAGTCATTCAGAAGTCAACCATCACACATATAACAGTTGAACACTGGCCACATCTGGCACAGAAAAAACATGGCAAAATGAAGCTAAATTCCAAGGTGGAAGACTACATATGTGCGTTGGAAACATTTTACATAGTCAAGTAACTGACAATGCTGAACTTAACCTAAGCCCTGTGATCCTAAGGAAACCATGAAAAGTTAAGAAATCCAACTGCCCCCCCTTTAGTGTTCTAGGAAACTGCTTACTGCAAAGACCATCCTTCCCCATATGACTTGATCCCCAGGTGCCCCCCTTGTTTAAGTATGAGAGGTGAGACACAGATCTTCTAAATTCCTATTCTTTGCCTCACAAATGATTAGCAGGATGCTTGTCATCATAGACTAACTGGAACAAAATGCTTCTTAACCAAACCTTGGTTAAGAGTCTCCTTCCCCTAAGTGTTTGGCCCACCTCTAGCCTGAGCCAGTATGCAGCACCCCCGTAACAGTCCCTCTTTAGAAAAGGCTGGCCCCAGGGTAAAATATTCTCTGATCTACTGTCTGACCATGCCACCCTTTCATCCCACTTTTCCACATGCGGTTCTTTCTAGGCTTGTTAACTCCTCCCTATTAAAGAAAAATTCTTTGCCTAACCCTTACGATGCTTGCAAATCTTACGGTCGGGGGAACCTCCGCATTACCTTAGTCTACCCATCACCACTGCAATAATTAAATACGGCACATAACAACAACAACTTATTAAGTCTAGATTTACTTTTGAAGTAATCTTTATAGTGACAGAGAGTCTGGGTTTAATAGATAAGCTGAGTTTGCCGTTTGTATACGTGACAGGTGTTGATGCTCTACAGGAAGGGAACCCGTTGTGGTCACTTGGAGAGGCTAAAAGCGTTTGCTGTTGGCCACTGCCCTGTGAATGAGAAAGGTGTCGAGGAGGGAGCAAGTGACCTGCCAGAGAAGGTCAAACGTGGGTCCACCTGAGCCATGGACCATATACAGTGAATGGGCCACGAACACCAAGGCTACCTACTCATACTCTCTGACAAGAGTCCTCCACCCGCAAACCAGAGTCCCCTGGGGGAAAGGTTCTTCGGCTTCTTCAGAGGCCGGGAGCTCCAGGGCAGGTAGAGAGTCCAGTCCTGTACTCACCGGCTCTCTTCACGGGACTCACCTGCCAGTCCCTTTTTCCCAAATTTTGTTACTCCAACCCTCAAAGGACGACTCACCATGGCGCCAAAGGCAGGTCGCGCACGAAATGCCCAGGAGTCGTCGGGACCGATGAGGACCTCCCCTCTCCGTCCTGCAGCCTTTCGGAGTCGCGCGGGAGCGGGTCTTCCGGCTCTGCCGGAAGTTGTGTCCGCGCGGGAGAGGAAGTCCCTCCCCCCTTCCTAACGCCGACGACCCCACGCCACGCAGAGGTGAGGAGACGCAAGACGTCCTCCACAGCGACTTCCGTGGGCGCTAGGTCAGGGGCTGGGGGCGGTGCTGACCTTGAGAACGCGCGGGGGAGGCGCAGGCGCAGCACAGGTAAGTGGGCGGGCTGAGCGCTTTTGCGACGCCTCCCAGGATCCTGAGGTAGGTTGAGTGGTTTCGGCAGATCGCATCCTCTCCCTGAGAGGTGATGGAGATACGAGTTGGTGGCTGGAGTGTGAGCAGACGCCAGAACTAGTGGATTTGATGAGGGCGAAGACCACAGTTACACGGTGCTGGTGCTGTAGCAACATAGTCATTCACTCAGCTCAGCCACGCCCGTTCTGTTTTACCCTCTCGTTTTCCTGACCCGGGCAGTGCTTAGAGACATTCCCCATCTCCACAGATCTGTCCCTCAGTCTACCTGGCTTGCTTTCGTCTCTACTCCCTGCCTGAGTAGGTTTTTCTACTCCATCTTTTCCAAGGCAGTGGAATCTGATCCTGAGAAGTTTCTTCACTATTCGCAGATTCCAGCTGCAGCCAGACATCTATCAAGAGCACAAAAACCTGGAAGAGACTTTTGTTCGTTTAATACACTCCAAATGGACGGTTTCCTTTTAGTTAAAAAAAAGAAAAATTAACATCGGATGAAAAGAAGTGAAACACCAATATGCCTCTTAATTTGTGTTGCCTTTTCCAAAATCTCATCCTCTCAACTCTATCTGCCTTTGTATTTGGCTATATGACACATAGTACTGGAGGCTGACTTGGAATATACAGATCACCTTCAACCCAGAAATTAATCTCACAACTTGGGGATCTTTATTTAAGTCGTGGCTATATCAGCAATTTCATCCATGGATTTCTTTTTGCCATGTATCGTTATGTCATAAAGCTGGAATTGGGGAGGAAAACTAGGAAGCAAGAAGTTAAGAACAGTTGGGGAGGAAGAGGTGTTAAGTCTCCCCCTCCAAAACAAACTACCTGGAGAGCTTGATATCTAAGCTGTAAATCACCCCCAAGACACTGGTGAATCAGTTCTGAGACACCCAAAAAGGTATTAGAAAGGGGACTAGAGACTGGGTGTATGACTTTTTGTTTTTACTCAATTTTGTTTTGCGGGAGGATAAATAGGTGGAAATGAGAGAAGAAAGAAGAATCCTAAGAGCAGAAACAGCTGGAAGTGGGTTGGAGTTGGGGAGTAGTTTGCTAAACACATACTGCTGAGGATGAATCTAGACGTTCCCTAAGGGTCCTGCTTCTGCTATACAAGGACAAGGTTGTAAATAGACAAGCCCTGGGGCATCTGCAGATGGTAAGTGTTGTAGAGAGGGATTGAGGTTGTCTGCTGGTGTATCTGTGGGAAGCAGCTGCTATCCTTGAAGAAATGGTAGAGAAGGAAAGTGGCTATTGGTCTCAGTGACAACGCATCTAGTGAAGTCTTACTCTTTGATTTCTGACACTGGTTCTTAAATCTCTCCTAAACTTGGCAGCCTCATTGAGGTTCACAAAGCATCTCCTCCTATGTGACAGTAAGATTGGAATTACTATCAGGGTGGAATCCATTCCTGCCAGAATAAAACCCCAAAAGGAAATCATAGTATTTGTTACCTGTTTATAATTTTTTAATAGATCTTGGAATTCTATGTTCCCTATTTGGTATATAGCAGGCTGATAACCTTTGGTTAATTTATTTTAATGTTTTTATCGCATAGATTTATCTCTGTTACAATGTGGGAAATCTGTTTTACAAGTAATGGTTTTTTAAAAATTAAAATCACACAGTATATGTTTTAAGGCAGTGTTTTCTAACCTTTTTATCTCATGGAATAATTACAAGGTTTGGTATTGGTTATACTCCTTGAAGTAGAGGGATTTGCCTATTTCTATTGTTTAAAATAGGTGGAAGCCTTTGTCAGAGATACATTTGGTAGTTGAAAGAGAAAAGGGAGTATATGCAAAGGGGAGAAAAAGATGTGGATGGTAAAGATTAAACAGAGTAGTTTTGACTAGGGAGTTAGAAGCTCAGTCCTTGAGAAATTTTTGTTGCTTATTGTTAGGGCTTTGTGATGAGTTGAAAGTGTTCTGAGAAAGAAAAAGAAAAAAGAACTCCAATATTATACTGACCTGGAACACTTTCAGCCATTAAGATCTGTCACTTTTCAAATCCAATTCCATATTTTATTCCAAAATATATTTCTGATTAGTTTTTGTTCTAAGAAATTTTCCAGTACTTTTTTTTAACCTTTGTGAATATTACTGTATATTTTCTTGATAAAATGCCTTTTGATTGTTGGTTTTTTATTTTTATTTTTTCTTTCCTATAATATATATTGTTTTCCTAATTAGGCTGTAAAGGCCTTGAGAGCTGAGATGTTATTTTAGTGTTGTTGCCCCACCCCTCAACACACATTCATTCACACCAGCTCAAGAAATACCATTTTAATAAATGTGGCTGGTGCCACTTCAGTTAAATTGTCCTTAAATGTTTTATGGACAAAAATGTTAGTTGTAGCAATATTTCTAAAGTTGAAAAATTACGAACAATCTTAAGTACGACAATAAGAGAATGGTCAAATGTATGCTTAGTCAAATATAATCTAGCTATTTTTAAAAGCCATTAGACTAGTCTTTCTAATGGAAAAATGTTTATGATCTAAGTTACAGGAATTAGATGCAAAATTGTGCCCACTGTGATTTCTTTGACATTAAATAAATAAGAATCTTAAGTACAACACAAAGAGCAAAAGGGAAGAAAACAAAAAATGTGAAAAGTGATTTTAGGGTAGTAATACCAGGAGTAGTGATACATAATTATTCAGTAGCCTTCCTTGAACCTTTTCCTTCTATTATTATTTTTATTATTTTATATGTATTTTGTAATTTTGTTACAAAAATTGCTTATTATAGTTGTATCTAGGACTCCAGCACTGTTTTGGTTCTCTAGTGCTGCTATGACAGAAATACCACAGATGGATGGTTTAACAAACAGGGATTTATTTTCTTACAATTTAGGAAGCTAGATGTCCAAGTTTTAAGTGCTGGCTCTAGGAACTGGGTGAAAGCCACTCGACCTTGGGCTTCAGCTCTGCCTCCTGTTCCAGGCCCACTAGAGCTGGAGGCTTTTTTTTACTCACACAGCTGCTGGCTGCTGAGGCTGACAATCGCAAGGCTGAAAAGTAAAATGGCACACTCCCAAGATTAGCAGACAACATAGCAGGCCACTAGATCAAGTCAAGGAACAATCCCAAGATCAACAGGCAACATGGCAGGCCACTGAGATGAAGACTCAGCTAAATGTAGGATCCAGGTGTGCTAAACGCTAGAAACCATTTTCAAAGCTTCTCTTTATATACTGGAAGCAGACTACACCCTGAAGTCACCTAATTAGCTACTTATAGAAGATTCCACCATGGAATTGATTACCAACTTCATCATGGGGAATAACTACATCATGCTGACCAGCCACTCAAAACCGTGGTCCAGGCAAGTTGACACACAACCTTAACTACCACAACCACATATATGATTAATTGGTGGAATAACTTCTGCAAATTTCATACAAATTGTACAAAGAACATTTTCAAGAACCACTAACATACATAATAGGACATTTGTAACACCTTTTCATGTCAAGAAATTCTTTAAATCACCATCACTGGTAAGACAAACAAAGCCATTACAAAACTAATCTGTTTAAAACCTAAATTAATAGTATATGTTCATTCATTGTTTATTGAGTCTCATAATAAAGTAGTGTATTAACAGAGACTCTAGGTAGCATAGTAAGGCAAGAAAAAGGAATAAAAGATATAAAAATTGGAAATGAAAGATAACCTAAGAATCTACAAAAGAATAAGAGTTTTTGCAAGTATTCTGGATATAATAACAATTTACAAAAATGAATTTCATTTCTCTTCAACAAAAATGAACTGTTAGAAATTGATTTTTTAAAGATAGCATTTACTATACCATTTTTTAAAAATTATTTGGGAGCAAATTAACAAAAGATATATAAGACCTTTATGGAAAAAAATTATAAAAGTTATTGAAAGACAAGAATATTTAATAGAAAGACATACTATGTTCAAGCATTAAAAGACTTTAGAGGTTATAAGATAATTCTTTTCTACACAATTAAAGCGATTGCTATAAAAATTTTAAAGGAATTTGACAAGCTGAGTCTAATATTATGAAAGAGCAATGGGCCAAGACAATTCAGGATACTCCAGAAGCAGATTTAAGATGGAGTGAATTGACTTGTTAGATGTCAAGGATTGTTACAAAATTATTGTAATTAGTTAGCCCTAATAACTAAAAGGTGGAAACAGTCCAAATGTCCATCAACTGATGGGTAAATAAACAAAATTTGGTATACCATAAATAGAATACTGTTGTTGTTGTTATTTGCCGTCGAGTTGGCCCCAACTCATAGTGACCCCTCCTTGGGTTTCCGAGGCAGTATCACTACGGAAGTAGGATTGCCCAACCTTCCTTCCGAGGAGTGGCTGGTGGGTTTGAACCGCCAGCCTTCTGGTTAGCAGTCAAGTGCTTTAGGCACTATGCTATCAGAGCTCCCAAATAGAATACTATTAGGCATAAAATAGGATGAAGTCCTGATACTTGTTAACACACAATGAACCTTAAAAGTATGCTAAGTGAAAGAAACCATTCACAAAAACACCACATACTTAATTCTAGTCCCGATATTACCAAACCACATGGTAGGCCATTGATTCTATTCATATGCAATGCCTACAATAGGGAAATCTATAGAGATGGAAAATAGATTATGGCTTAGAGCTGATGGAAGAGATGCAAGGATGTGGAAGAGGTATGTGTAATAGCTAAAGAATATGAGATTTCTTTTTGACGTGATGAAAATGTTCTGAAATTGACTGGTGATGTTTGCATATACATGTGAATGTGCTAAAAACCAATGACTTGTACACTTTGAATCAGTGAATTATATGTGAATAATTTATCAATAAAGCTGTTTTAATGAGAATAGTACTGTATTGACTTATTATTGTTAGGTGCTGTTGAGTTGGCTTCGACTGTTAGTGACCCTGTGTACAACAGAACCAAACACTGACAGATCCTGTGCCAGCCTCAAAATCCTTGCTATACCTGAGCCCATTGTTGGAGCCACTGTGTCAATCCATCTCATTGAGACCCTTCCCCTTTTTTGCTGACCCTCTTTAGCAAGTATGATGGTCCCTTCTGACAACATGATCAAGACATGTGAGACAGTCTGGCCATTCTTGCTTGCAAAGAGCATTCCAGATGCACTTCTTCCAAGACAGATTTGTTAGTTCCTCTGCCAGTCCACAGTATTCTTCGCCAACACAACTCAAAAGCATCAACTCTTCTTCAGTCTTCCTTAGTCATTTGCCAGTTTTCACATGCATGTGAGGTGATTGAAAACACCATGGCTTGAGTTAGGTGCCCCTTGATCTTTAAAGAGACATCTTTGTTCTTCAGCACTTTAAAGAGGTCTTTTGCAGCAGATTTGCCCATTGCAGTATGTCGTCTGATTTCTTGACTGCTGCTTCCATTGGTTTTGATTGTATTGACTTAGGGATAGAAAAATTGGTGTATATTAGAATAGTGAATCAAGAAGTAGACTCACTTTTATGATGGATCTTGATATTAAGACAGAGGTGAAATTGTAGGTCAATGGGAAAAGTGAAAATATTTCTTACCCATGACTGTATGTATTAAGTTTGGCAGATGATATTTCTACATACATATTTGTATGTGTGATAAAAATGTCTGTAGATATAATAGAGCTAACAGTGATCAAAGTTATGATAACCTCTTAACCAGACCCAAACTCCTTGAGGGAGTAAGTTTCTGGGCTTGTGAGCTTGGAACCATAGTCATGGGGGACATCAAGTTCAATTGTCATTGTACACTGTACAAAAACACTGTTCTACATCCTACTTCGGTGAGTAGTGATTGGGATCTTAAAAGCTTGAGAGTGGCCATCTAAGATTCAACTATTGTTCTCTCCTCATTTGGAGCAAAGAAGAGTAAAGAAAATCAAAGATACATGGAAACAATTATTCCAAGTGACTAGTAGACCATGGGAACCTCAGTCTACATGACCTTGAAGCCAGAAGAACTAGAGGGTGCCCAGCTGCCACTGACAACCACTTAGGAAGGGATCAAAATTGAAGATCCTGGACAGAGTGGGAGAAAAATGGGGAACAAAACTCAAAATCATAAAAAAAAAAAAAAGACTAGGATTACTGGTCTGATAGAGGCTAGTGAAACACCCTGAGACCTAGAATTAAATCCACTCCAGTGCTCCAGTGGTTTAATTTTCAGCCCAACAACAGACAGGCCTACAAGGTGAGCCATTACACTAAGGAAATGCACTCCTTAGAACAATCAGCCATGGGCAGTCAGAGGGCAGCATTTGTGCAGGGAGAAAGCAGAAAACAAGAATGCATAGGCAAGGACACAGGGAAAAGATAACTACAGGGAGGAAATGGGAAGAGAGTTGTTATATTGTGGGGAATATTGCAGTAGATGTCAAAAACAATCTGTGTGAAGTGTTGAATGGAAAATGGTTTTCACTAAAATCATAATAAAAAGGAAAAAAAAGTGGAATTATTTCAATAAAAGGGGTTAGATATCCATGTCAAAAAAATGAAATTGACCTCCAGAACACATACAGAAAAATCAGTTCCAGCTGAAGTAAAAATATAAATACGGAAGGAAAACTTATTAAATTTTTGAAAGATGTTTTGGTTACCTAGTGCCATCCTGACAGGAATATACTGCAAATGGGATGACTTGAACAAACATGAGTTTATTCTCTTACAGTTTTGGAGACTAGATGTCTGAGTTCAAAGTGCCAGGCTCTAGGGCCTAGGTGAAATCCCCTCAGCCTTGGGCTTCAGCTCTGTCTATTGCTCTGGACCCACTGAAGCTAGAGGCATCTCTTCACTCAGACAGCTTCTGGCTGCTGAGGATGACAAACCCAAGGTCGACAAGTGAAAAGGCACAGTCCCAATATTACCAAACCACATGGTAGGCCATTGATTGAAATCCATTGAAAGTCCTAAGATAGGCAGAGCATGGCAGGCTGCTGAATGAAGACTCAACTACATGCATCATTCAAGCATGCCAAAAAGCTGGAGACCTTCCTCAAAGTTGCTTCTTATATACTGGAAGCAACCCACATCCCTAAAGTAGCTACTAAGCTGCTCCAGCAGATTCCACTATAGAGTTAATTACCAGTCTCACTATGGGGAATAACGGCATCCAATTGCCCAGCCACTCAACCAGGCCCAGCCATGTTGACATAAAACCTTAACTACCACAGAAGACAACCTAACAATATGTTTATGATCTTATGATAAAGAAAAATAAACTATAGAAAGATAAAAATATATATTCAAATACATTAAGATGTAAAATGTCTGTTTATCAAAAGATACTGCAAACTCTTGGAATAATGACTGATTTCACTCAGGAAAGGTACAAGATGTGCCTGGAACATTATGCTGTGCATGATAGCAAGGAGTTGCTATCAACTTCCATAAACTATTATGATTATGTCAAAATCATAATAGTTCCATAAACTATTATGATTATGTCAAATGGACTTAGGAGACAACTGAAGAGCCTCTCACTGACCAAAGATGGTACAATTTAAGTATCATTAAGAACAATAACTGCAATGGAGTAAAATTTATCAGAAGTATTTAAATCCATAACTTCAAAATGATAGTAAAACAAAACACATACAGTTGTTCAACATTAGAGGATGCTGTGGAATCAATTTGTTATTTTGAAAACAAATTAAAAAAAAAAAAGTGTTACAGTGTAATTGTATACATACATACACATACGCATATATGTATATAAATATATACATATATATATATATATATATATATACACACACACACACACACACACACACACATATAGCCTCTCTGGCCTTTGTTGTTGTTAGTTGTTGTTAGGTGCCATCAAGTTGTTTCCGACTCATAGCGACCCCATGCACAGCAGAATGAAACACTGCTCAATCCCGTGCCAGCTCCATGATCCCTGCTATACTTGAGCCCATCATCGCAGCCACCATGTCAATCCATCTCGTTGAAGGCTGTCCCCTCTTTCGTTGACCCTCCACCCTACCAAGCATGACATCCTTCTCAGGGAATGGTCCCTTCTGACAACATGACCAAAGCAGATGGGAGGAAGTCTGGCCATTCTTGCTTCCAAGGAGCATTTCAGGTGCACTTCCTCCAAGACAGATCTGGCCTTAGGTTTATAATTCTGCAAAAATAATTCGTTAGGCAACAGCCTGCTCTGTGATTGGTGTATTTTATGAACTTGCAAAGGGATTGGTTATTCTACTATGCAAATAAGGTGTGTAAAACCACCCAATAGTATTAAAGGAGCTTGTGGAAAATTGATCAATTACTATGCAAATTAAGTGGCTGTGGCCTACTAAGGGTCATTTAGTGGTCCTGTTGAGAGAATCATGCCTTGAAATTGACAAGGGGTTTTCTAACATAAGAATTAATTGCACAGAGGTTGAGGCAATCTCACTACTATCAAGAAGAGCCTGGAACGGAGCATGTCCTTTGGACCTAGAGTCTCTGTGCTAAGACCTGCTTAGACACAGGAGAAAGAGAGTTGTAACACTGGATGCTACACAAGCAGCAGAGAAATTATGACAACCACAGCAAGGAAACAGCAGCAGTAGTACAAGTGGCAGGAATTAGGAGATTGGTGCAAGGCGGATGCAGTGGGCTTGCTGACCCATGGAGACCTGAGTGTCTTTGGCATGGGGCTTATTGGTGGAGTGGAATGCCTCTGGGCACCTGGTGAAGATAAGAGCTATGACACTTGCCTGCTGGTGGACAGGGCCAAGAGAAGACCCATTGGCGGGTATGGCTGAGAAAAGGGTCACCTGCTTGTGAGCACAGCTGAGAAGGTTGCAGCTGTCTTGATTGGAAGCTGCCCTAATTGACAAACTGTCTCCTGTCTCCTGAGTTGTATCCTGTTACTTCCAAATAGATCCTGATCCCAAGTTGTAGCTTGCTGCTTTCCTGAATAAACCACATAATCATGAATATGATCTGTGAGTTCTGTGTAGTCATTGCAATGAATCATCAAAACCAGTAGAGAATGTTATGGGGGAGAAGGGGCCTAATGAGAGAAATAGTGAAGAATTTGGAGAGTGAAGCTTTGTCTGACTTCCACCTCATAGAAATAAGCTTTGTGCTGATCTGGATTCTCATCTCTCCTCCTGAATTTAGACGAGGTCTGACATTACTAGGTTACAGATATTTAAGGATTTATTCTATCTTTCTTATATGAATTATAACAGAGTAACCAAATTGTACATGAGGGGAAAATTTCTCTTTGTACACCTATTCTAGCTAATAAATGAAGAAGAAATTATAAAATTAGGAAATTGTCATTTTAAATTCCTAATGATAAATCTCGGAAGGAAGACTGGGCAATCTACTTCTGTAGTGATACTGCCTCAGCAATCCAAGGAGGGGTCGCTATGAGTCGGGGCCAACTCCATGGCACATAACAACAACAATGAATAAATGGATTTGCTCATTGTACATCGACAGTTGCTACTAATATGACCAACAAGTATTGTTCCTTTTAATGGAAAAACACCACTACCTATTAAAAAATCTTGCTTAAAAAAAAAAAAAAAAAATTGCACCTAGTACTGTTTGAGACTGTAGAACTATTTACTAATTTACAGAATATAAAGAGAACATATTAAACACCAATCTATGCAGTAAACAAAAGCTAATCTTTGAAAAGTCATGGGACAAATTAACTTCAACAAATATACTAGAGAGGAAGAGGAGATGGAGGAGAGAATGATTAAAAGAAACTTTCTTAAAAGATTGCTATGAACCAATAGAAATGTGTGCACTTGTATTAATTATGTATTGCTATGTAACAAATTAGGGAGCTCTGGTAGCATAATGCCTAAGGCACTTGACTGCTAACCAGAAGGCTGGAGGTTCAAACCCGTCAGCCACTCCTGGGAAGGAAGATGGCGCAATCTACTTCCATAGTGATACTTCCTCGGAAACCCAAAGAGGGTCGCTATGAGTCGGGTCCAACTCCACGGCACATAACAACAACATGTAACAAATTGTGAGGAGCTCCAGTAGCATAGTGCCTAAGGCACTTGACTACTAACCAGAAGGCTGGAGGTTGAAACGCACCAGGCATTCCTTGGAAGGAAGGTTTGGCAATCTACTTCCATAGTGATACCACCTTGGAAACCCAAAGAGGAGTTGCTGTGAGTCCGGTCCGACTGAACAGCACATAACAAAAACATATAACAAATTATTCCAAAATTAATAACTTAAAACTGTTAAATAAAAATGCTTATTGCATATAGTTTCAGAGAATCAGAGATCTAAGGATGGCTCAACTAGGTCTGGCTCAGTGTCTCAGGAATTTTCAGTCAAGCTGTTTGCTGGGGTGTAGTCTTCTTAAACCTTGACTTTTCTAAGGTGACTCATTACTGACTGGCAGAAGTCCTTGATTTCTCCCCACAATGCTTTCATCACAGGACTGACTGAGAGTCTATAACATGGTAACTTATTGTCCCCCAGAACACGTGATGCAAAAGGAGAGGTGAAAGCCACAATGACTCAAAAAGACATGCCACCCCTTCTGCTATATTCTGTTGGTCTGACAAACCATACCTGATATGTAAGTAGGAACTACACAAGAGCATGGATACCAGGAGTTGGGGATCACTGGGACCCATCTTGGAGGCTGGCTATTACAATTTGGCCACAAATGATCATGTTCCTCTCATACAAAATACATGCATCCCTCTTGAAATTCCCCAAAAATCTCATCCATTATAGCATTAGCTACAGTTCTTATCCATAGATAAATATCCTCAGGTGTACTTTTTTAAGTATAAACCAAAAACCAAACTCATTGCCCTCGAGTTGGATCCAACTAATAGCGACCCCTCCTTGGGTTTCCGAGGTGGTATCACTACGGAAGTAGATTGCCCAGCCTTCCTTCTGAGGAGTGGCTGGTGGTTTTGAACCACCAGCCTTCTGGTTATCAGTCAAATGCCTTAGGCACTACCCAGCCAGAGCTCTTTAAGTATAGTTCGTTAAATAAAGTTCCTCTTGATCAATAACTAAAGATACATTTCTGTCCCCACACACCCAATATATATAAATAGGATAACCAGGATGGGTGGTGGCAGAACTAGAGCCACACTGATTCACAGAAATTCTGAAATTCAGCAGGACACAGGTTGGCAGTTCCTTGATTAGGAATCAAGCCTGAAACTAATTCTCAATTGTTATTAGGTTGGCCTTCTGGATTCTTGGTTCCACCTACGGAGTCATCCTTCCTTTTTTTTTTTTTTTTTTTTCTGTGTTTTGGGTGAAAATTTACAGAGCAAATTCACTTTCCGTACAGCAGTTCACATACACTTTGTCTCATGACATTGACTACAATTTACCACAATGCAACATCTCCCTTCTAACTTCCTCCCTATAGTTAGCTCTTCCCTGTGTCCATCCCTCAATGCACTCCTGCCCCCTGAGCTGTCTCCCTGTGTATAAGGAGCCCTTCTTTCTCCCATGATTTTCTCTCCAAGGAGTGTATCTGCCTCAGGGAAATGTTCAACTCATATACCTGTCTATTGTTGGCTGGAAGCCACGGGCGTGGTTTTAATTGCAGACGTGAAGGGCAGCTAGGGGACATAGTCTCAGTGGTTCCACCAGGCTCTATCGGACCAGCAAAGCTGGTCCCCCCCCCCACCTTATTTTTCTCCAAATGATTTTGAGTTTTGTTCCACATAGTTCTCCCTCTTTATCCAGGATTTCCTTCATAGATCCCCTTCCAAGTGGTTGACATTGGCAGCCGGTCACCATCTAGTTCTTCTGGTCCCATAGTCGTATAGGATGAAAATCAGATGGTGTACCAGTTGATAGGACTAATTCTTTCCATGATTTTTTGGTTTTCTTTATTCTTCTTTGCTCTGGACGAGGAGAGACCCATTGTTGAATCTAGATGGCAGCTTGCAAGCTTTTAAGATCCCAGTCGCTACTTGCCAAAGTAGGAGGTGGAACAATGTTTTGTGTAGTATGTTATGCCAGTTGAGTTTCATGTCCCCTGCGACTATGGTCCCGAGCCCACAGGTTCAACTACGAGGTCCCTCTTGGTAGCTGGCTGTGACCAAGCAGTGACTACAACCTTGCCCCTTGACAGCTCTACTGTACACCTGGGAATTCAGATCATACACATAAACTTATAGGACGATTGTCTGCCAACCCTATACATGTTCATGGGTACACTCCCCACTTCATAGAGATAACTACTAGTTCAGCATGGCCACCCATCTATCTACCAATATATCCATGTTTGCCTTCACTGCCAATGCTGTACTATATGTGCAAAAGGGTTCATCTTTATTGTCTGTACCTCCCACGTACCTCTCTATGTCTTTCTCTACCTCAATGCCACTATAATGATCACTCACATTTGGTACATTGCCCTTCTCTTCACCCAAATCAATAGTTATCTCTATCTATCTAACAGTGTTCCCTCCCCTCCCCTGCCACCCCTGGTAACCAACAAAGAACATGTCTTTCCATAGATAAACATTTCCTTGACTTTTACAATAATGGACTAATACAATATTTGTCCTTTTGTGATTGACTTATTTCACTCAGCATAATGTCCTCCAAGCTCATCCACGTTATGCGATGTTTTGCAGATTCTACATTATTCTTTAGGGTCGCATAGTATTCCACAATGCACCATACTTTGGTTATCCATTCCTAAGCTGATGGACACCTAGGTTGTTTCCATCTTTTGGATATTGTAAATAGTGGTGCGATGAACATGGGTGTGCATATGCCTGTTCTTGTCATGGCTCTCACTTACTTTAAGATATATACCTAGTAATGGAATGGTTGGGTCAAATGGTATTTCTGGTGTCAACTTTTTAAGGAATCGCCATACTGCTTTCCAAAATGGTTGTACCATTTTACATTCCCACAAGCAGTATATGACAGTCCCAATCTCTCCACATCCTCGCCAGCATTTGTTATTTTCTGTCTTGTTGAACTTTGCTAATAGTGCTGAAGCAAGATGGTATCTCATTGTTGTTTTGATTTTCATCTCTCTAATAGCTAATGATTGTGAGCATTTCTTCATAAGTTTGTTGGCCGCTTGAATATCCTCCTTGGTGAAGCGTCTATTCATGTCTTCTACCCATTTTTCAATTGGATTGTTTGTCTTTTTGTTATTGAGGTTTTGGAATTTCCTATAAATTCTAGAGATAAGGCCCTTGTCAGATATGTCATTACCGAAATTTTTTCCCAATCTGTAGGTTCTCTTTTGACTCTTTTGGAGAAGTCTTTGGAAGCACATAAAAATTTAATTTTTAGATGGTCCCAATCATCTGGTTTCTCTTCTGCTGTT
>NW_006921692.1:6717594-6721168 GCF_000298275.1 Orycteropus afer afer | reverse complement strand
ATGACATGAGACAAAGTATATGTGAACTGCTGTATGGAAAGTGAATTTGCTCTGTAAATCTTCACCCAAATCACAATTAAAAAAAAAAAAAAAACTTAGTGGATCTCCTTATTGCCATTTACTTATTAGACAAAAGCAACACATGTAATTTTTTTCAATATAAACCCTTTTCTACCTTGGGCTTTGGCTAATACCCATACCCTTCAGCTTCTCAGATGCCCTGTGATTTGATTGAGAGATTCTATCAGGTGCATACTTTATTACTGAATGAAAATACTCTGAGGCATCACCTTAGATCTTTCTGAGGCCTTAGGAAAGTACTTAGCAATCTACATGTTTTCCTGGAAATGCCATTGATTTCTTCTTTGCTCAGAGCCATTTCCTAATTTTAGCATAGTTTGTCATCTGGAGAGATGGAATTTCCAAATCCAGCATGTTCTGGATCATTTTCATCAAATAATCCTTTATTTGATTTATCTCTTTCCTCTCACTGTTCACTATAAATTACAAAAAGAAACCAGGTGGCATGTTTACCATTCTGGCTAGCAATATCCTTAGCTTGATTGCCCAGTTCATCAGATGTATTTTCTGCTTTCCACTTTAACTGCAAGTGACAAATTTGCTAAACACTCTACCACTACATTACAGGGATCTCCTTTTCTCTTACTTTCCAATAAAATTTTTCTAACCTTTTAAGATGTCACCTGCAGATCTTCAAAGGTTATCACTTATCTACAAAGAGTTCCTTCAAGTCTCTTCAAACTTTCACTAACACTCTTCTATAAATTTTTGCACCTTCTTTCCACTGACAGTCCAAAGCCACTCCTATATTTTAGGCATTTGTTATGTCAGCACCCCACTTCCAGGTACCAAAATCTATATTAGATTTCTATTGTTCAATAGTAGATTATCCCAAAATATATCATCTTAACACAACAAATGTTCATTATCTCATGTAGTTTCTGAGGGTCAGGAACCCAGGACCTACTTAGCTGAGTAGTTCTACCTCAGAATCTCTCATGAATATGCATTCAAGCTGTCAGCTGGGGTTGCAATCATCTCATGGCTTAACTCGTGCTAGGGGAACCACTTCCAAGTTAGTTTGCTCCTGTGATTGTTGGTTATTGACAGATGCCTCAATTCTTTCACTGGCTGTTGGCACAATACCTCAGTTCCTCAACACATATGACTCTCCGTAGTGCTGCCTGGTTCCCCCAAGTGCAAGTAATCCAAGAAAGATGCAGAAGCCACCATGTCATGACCTAAATTCAGAAATGACATGAAAGAGGTCAATCTCTGGCCTTGTGGTGCTCTTGTCCTCTCAGACAAACCCCTACCAAAAACAATAGAATGGTAGACATAAAATTCAAAGTAGTGATTTTCTCTAGCTAAAGAGGACTATATGAAGAAGAATTTGGCATCAGGTTTGGAGGAAGACTCATTAACAACCTGTGATATGACACAACCTTGCTTGCTGAAAGTGAAGATGACTTGAAGCACTTAATGATGAACCTCAAAGACTACAGCCTTCAGTATGGATTGCATCTCAACATAAACAAAACAAAAATCCACAGAACTGCACCAACAAGCAACATCATGAACAACAGAGAAAAAATTGAAGTTGTCAATGATTTCATTTTACTTGGATCCACCATCAGTGCCCATGGTAGCAGCAGTCAAGAAATCAAATGATGTATTGCACGGGGAAAGTCTGCTGCAAAAGACCTCTTTAAAGTGTTAAAGAGCAAAAAAGTCACTTTGAAGAATAAAGTGCACCTAACCCAACCTGTGGGAGCTCTAGTAGCGTAGTGCCTAAGGCACTTGACTGCTAACCAGAAGGCTGGTGGTTCAAACCCACCAGCCACTCCTTGAAAGGAAGATGGGGCAATCTACTTCCATAGTGATACTGCTTTGGCAACCGAAGGAGGGGTCGCTATGAGTCGGGTCCGACTCAATGGCATATAACAACAATAACAACAACCCAACCTGTGGTATTGTAAATGGTCTCATATGCATGTGAAAGCTGGACAATGAGTAAGGAAGACCACAGAAGAACTGATGCATTTGAACTGGGATATTTGTGAAGAGTAATGAATATACCATGGACTGCCAGAAGAATGAACACATCTGTCTTGGAAGAAGTACAGCTGGAATGCTCTTCAGAAGCAAGAGTTACCAGACTTCATCTCTTGTATTTGGTTATGTTATCAGAAGGGACCAGTTCCTGGAGAAGGATATTATGCTTGGTAAAGTAGAGTGTTAAGCAAAAGAGAATGACCCTCAATGAGATGTGTTGACAGAGTTGCTGCAACAATGGGCTCAAGTATAGCAATGATTGTGAGGATGGCACAGGACTGGGCAGTGTTTCATTCTGAAACACAGGGTCACTGTGAGTTTAAACCTACACAATGGCAACTAACACCATGCCAGCAATAGAGAGTGAAGAGGATAGAACAAAGTCATACAAAGGACTTAAAAGTAGAGTGATTACACATACTTGTTTGGCCAGAACAGTACTTGTTTGCCTGTGACAGTACTAGTTTTTTTTTTTTTTTTCCTAGTACACTCATTTTCTAATAGTACTCATTCACTCTCAAATGTGTCCCAGTTTGGATAAACAATTTTATGTTTATACTTTCCTTAGTGTTATTTTGTTGGTCACTTATTATATTGCTTTTCCCTTCATTCAAATCAATACTTTTGTCTTACCTATCTAGCAATTTCCTCTTCCCTCATCTCCCATCACTGATAACCAACAAAGAAAGTTTCCTTCCATATGTAAATATTTCCTTGACATTTTAGGGTAATGGACTAATACTATATTTGTCCTTCTATGATTGACTTATTTCACTCAGCCTGTCCTCCAAGTTCATCCACATTATGAGGTGTTTCATGGATTCTACATTGTTCTTTAGTGTTGCATAATATTCCATTCTCTGTGTGTACCATAGTTTGGTTATCCATTCCTTCATTGATGGGCACTTAGGTTGTTTGCATATCTTTACTATCATGAATAGTCCTACAGAGAACATTGGTGTGCATATATCTATTCATATCCTGCTTGTCACTTCTTTAGAACATATACCTAGTAATGGGATTGCAGGATCAAATGGTATTTCTATTCCCAAATTTTTAAGAAATCATACATCCACAGTGGTTGTATCATTTTACAGTCCCACCAGCAGTGTATGAGAGTCCCAATCTCTCTACATCCTCACCAGCATTTGTTATTTTCTGTCTTGTTGAACTTTGCCAATATTGCTGGGGAGAGATGGTATTTGATTGTTGTTTTAATTTGCACACCTCTAATGGCACTTCTCAGCCCCAGGGTTACAGGTGAGGAGAGAAAGCACAGGGATGCCCAGAGTAGCAGGCCAGAAGAGCAGGAGAAAGGGGATAAAAGCCTTGAACCCAGACAGAAGAGCAGTCAGCCCCAGGGTTGCAGGTGAGTAGAGACAACACAGGAACACCCAGAGTAGCAGGCTGGAAGAGCAGGAGAAAGGGGATAAAAGCCTTGAACCCGGACAGAAGAGCAATCAGCTGAAGGGATTAGCTGAGGAGGGGAAACTCAGGC
>NW_006921692.1:6697501-6713333 GCF_000298275.1 Orycteropus afer afer | reverse complement strand
GTTGGGCAATCTATTTCCGTAGTGATACTGCCTCGGAAACCCAAGGAGGGGTCACTATGAGTTGGGTCTGACTGGATGGCAAACAACAACAACAACAGGACTTCCAATACAATGTTAAATGGAAGTAATGATAGAAGGCATCCTTGTCTAGTTCCCACTGGCAAGGGGAATGGTTTCAATCTCTCTCCATTGTGAATAATGTTGGCTGTTGGTTTTACATATATGCCCTTTATTTTGTTGAGGAATTTCCCTTCTAGTCCTATATTTCTAAGAGATTTATGAGGAATTGGTTTTAGATTTCATTAAATGATTTTTCTGCATCAATTGATATGATTGTGTGTTCTTTTCCTTTGTTTTACTTATGTAATGAATTATGTTGATTGTTCTTCTAACTTTGAACCTGGTATATAGGTAGTATGAAACCCACTTGGTCATGATGTGTTATTTTTTGATATGTTGTTGGAGTCTATTGGCTAGGATTTTGAAGATTTTCATGTCTATATTCATGAGAGATATTGGTCTGTGGTTTCCATTTTTAGTGGTATTTTTGCCTGGTTTTGGTATCAGAGTTGTGCTTGGTTCATAAAATGAATATGGGAGGATTCCACTCTTCTAAGTTCTGAAATAGTTTGAGTGGGATTGCTGTCAGCTCTTCAGAGAACGTTTGGTAGAATTCTCCATGGAAACCATTTCAGCCAAGACTTTTTTGTAGTTGGTGATTTCTTATGACCTGTTCAATTTCTTCTTTTGTTATGGATCTGTTAAAATATCCATCTCAGTCTGTTAGTTTAGGTAATTAGTGTGTCTCTAGAAATCTGTCCATGTCTTCTAGGTTTTTCAAATTTATTGGAATACAGTTCTCCACAGTATCCTGATATTGTTCTTTTTATTTCAGCTAGTTCAGTTGTGACATTACCCAATTCATTTCTTATTTTGTGTTATTTGCATCTTCTCCTTCTTTTCCTTGATTATATTTGCCAGTAGTTTTTCAATTTTATTAATGTTTTCCAAGATCCAGCTTCTATTCTTGGCGATTTTTCTATTGTATTTTTATTTTCTGTTTCATTTATTTATGCTTCAATCTTTATTATTTCTTTTCTTGTGGTGAGTGTAGGGTTTTTGTTTTTTGCTGCTCTATTTCTAATTGTTGGACCTGTTGGGGTAAGCTGTTGGTTTTGGCTCTTTTTCCTTTTTTGATATGTGCATTTATTGCTGTAATTTGCCCTCTAATCATTGCTTTTGCTGTGTTCCAAAGATTTTTTAATGTTGTGTTTTCATTCCATTTGATTCAATGAATTTTTCAATTTCATTTTTTATTTCTTCTGTTACCCAGTAGTTTTGAAGGAGTATGCCATTCAGTTTCCATGTGTTTACTCTTTTTCCATTGATCTTCCTATTGTTGATTTCCAAGTTTATACCATTGCATTCTGAGAAGATGCTTGGCATTATTTCAATGTTTTTAAGTTTACTTGGCTTGCTTTGTGGCCTAATATGTGATCTATCCTGGAGAATGTGCCATGTGTGCTGGAAAAGAATGTATATTGTGCTATTGTTCAGCAGAGTGCTCTATATATGTCTACAAGTTCAAGTTGGTTGATTATAGTTAAGTTCTTCTGTGTTTTTGTTGAGTTTCTTTCCAGTTGTTCTATCTTTTGTTGAAAGTGGTTATTGAAATCTCCTACTATGACAGTAGAGCCATCTATTTGTCTTTTCAGTTCTGTTAATTCTGATAGATGTATTTTGGGCCATTTCATTGAGCACATAGATATTTATTGTGGTTACATTTTCCTGTTCATTTAATCCTATAATCACTACATAATGTCCTTCCTTGTCCTTTATGGTGGTTTTTCTCTTAAAGTCTATTTTATAAAAAAATTAACAGTACCTAAAATAAATAAGTAAATAAATAAGCAGGGAAAGAAATTAATATTACCACTTCTGCCCTTTTTGATTGCCATTTGCTTGATATATCTTTTTCCAACCTTTTGGTTTTTAGTCTATTTTTGTCTTTATGTCTAAGGTGAGTCTCTTGTAGATAGCATATTGATGGGTCATGTTTTCTTATCCAGTCTGCAACTCTCCGTCTCTTAAGTGGTGCATTTAATCCATTTACATTCAGTGTAATTATTGAAAAGGATGGATTTGTTGCTGTCATTTTGTTATGTATTTTTTCATAGTGCTGCTGATTTCTTTGTTCTGTATAATTTTCAGTGCTGAGCTCATTATGTCTATGAAATTTGTTATCATTTCCTTCATTGCTATTGCTTTAGTATTTGCTAAATATTTGTACCTCTCCTCTTTTTTATTTTGATGCAAAGTTTTATTAATTTTCTTTGTGGTTGCCCTCCGATTTATTATTTTCTTCCTAAGTTTAGAACATTGTGTTCTATCTCATGATAGTCTGAACTTCCTCACCATTTTGAAATTCTATACTTACATTATTTATTCCCTCTTTTTGATTAGTATTTGTCCTCATTTGCCAGTAGATGTTTTTGGTTCTCTGTTAATAGTCTTGCAAAGTTTATTTTACTTTGGATACTTCTGTAACTGGGATGATCTCTGGTTATGTCATCATTTATGTTAATCATCTGCTGTTGTTGGTTCTCTGTCTGAAGGACTTCCTTTAGCATCTCTTATAAGGTTGATCTGGTTTTAAAAAGTCCCCTTGATTTCTTTTTATCTGGAAATATCCTAATTTCACCATCATGTTTGAGGAACAGTTTTGCTGGATATAGAATTCTTGGTTGGTAGTTTTTGTTTTTGTTTTTCCTTTCAGGGTTTTATATGCGTCATCTCATTGCCTTTTTATCCAAATGTATTCTGCTAAGAAATCAGAGCTCAGTCTTACTGCTTGACCTTTGTAGGTAACTTACTGTTTTTCCTGTGCTGCTTTCAGGATTCTTTCTTTGTCTTTGGTGAGTTTGATTATGGTATGTCTTGGTGATTTTCTTTTGGAATCTATCCTCTTTGGAGTTCATTGAACTTCTTGAATGGATATCTTCTTATCTTTCATCATATTAGGGAAATTCTCTTCCAACAAATCTTCAACAGTTTCCTCTGTGGTTTCATTTGTCTCTTCTGGTTCTGGAATTTCCAGTCACTCATATGTTATTCCTCTGATGTTGTCCCATACGCATCTTAGACTTTCTTTATTTTCTTTTGATCTTTTTTTCTGATTGATTCCTTAACAAAGTAGTATTGAGGGATTTGTCTTATTAATTCTGTCTTCCATTGGTTTGACTCTACTCCTTGGCCCATTCAATGTGTTATCTAGTTCTGAAGTCTTAGTATTAATCTTCTGGATTTCTATTTGTTGTTTTTGTGTGGTATCTAATTTTTCATTATTTTGTCAGCCTGTTCTTATATTTTTTTCATAAATTATTCTAGAGTTTTGTCTGTGTTTTCCTTAATTTTGTCAGTATTTTCCTTATTCTGTCTCACAGTCTATTGAAAGTACCTAACTATAATTCTTTTGAATTCCTTATTAGGCAGTTCCAATGCTGCTTTTTCGTCAGGGAGGTTTTCTGGGTCTGTATCCTAGTCCCTTGTTTGTACTACATTATCTTACTTCTTTGTGTTCACTGGGATGGTCAGTTGTCTCTGAGACATGGTGATGTTGTTTTATTTATATTTCTACCATACTTTGTAGTTGGCCAGCACTTATGCATTCACACCTGTCTCCTGGTGGTTGTGATAGAGAATGAAAGTGTGTGCAGAGATCTCTGTTAGCTGTTTGTGAAGAGTAGTTGAGGGCAAGTTAGTCTGATATTGGCCACTGTCTATTTTTGGTCATTTGGTGCGAAGCACATTTTAGCCCTCGCTCAGTGGGTGGGGCTGCAAGAGGTATGGGTGTGGTTGCGTTGTGTGAGCATGGTTGCTTTGTCCTACACAGTTAAACAAAACAAAACAAAACAAAAACACCAAAAACATGGAAACAAGAGAACAAGAAACACAAACTGCAGAAACACAAAAGAAAAGGCAATGAATAAAAAGAAAAATTTAAAAAGGACAAAGAGGGGGAAAAAAAAGAAACCACAATATCTTTCTAGCCATCAGCCTCCAGTGCAGTTGCTCTTGCTGTCCTCAGCAATTGGAGCCTATTCTTAGGCTGCTCCAATTGGAATGCTCCTTGCAATTATTCAAGTGGCCATGGCATCAGGACAACCAACAGTCCATAGCTCTGTTTGTCTCTCATTTTTTGCTGTTTTCCTTTCTAGTTGTCTAGTTGCCCATGCAGTCCTTGGCAAGCAGAGCCAATTTGTAGGTTGCTGCCGGGATCAGAATGCCATTTGTAAATATTCAAATTGGCCATGCCATCAGGACAGCTGACTTTCCACAGCTCTGTTTGTCTCATTATTCGCTGTTTTCATTCTGGTTTTTCTACTAGTTCATAGTTTATCCACTTCTTTATCTTTTCCTACAAAGCTTAGGGTTCTGGGATTATCTTCTGCATCTGTTTCAATTGCTTTCTTGTTTGTTTGCTGGAGAGGGTCTGTGTAGCTTGTTTGCCTATTCTACCATCTTACCTGAAGTCCCTGCCTATCTGATATCTGATTTCTTAACTGCTGCTATTCATGAGCATTGATTGTGAATCCAAGTAAAATGAAATCCCTAACAATTCAATCTTTTCTCCAATTATTGTGAAGTTGCTTTTTGGTCCTTGTGAGGATTGCTGTTTTCATTATGTCAAGGTATAATCGATTCTGAGGACTTTATTCTTTGATTTTCATCAGTAAGTACTTCAAGTCTTCTTCACTTTCAGCAAGCAAGGTTGTGTCATCTGCATATTGCAGGTTGTTAATGAGTCTTCCTCCAATACTGGTGATATGCACTTCTTCATATAGTCCTCTCAGATTATTTGTTCAGCATACAGATTGAATAAGTATGGTGAAAGGACACAACCTTGACACACTCCCTTCTTGATATTAAACCATGCAGTGTTTCATTCACAGTTAAATGGACTATATGAAGAACAGCATGGCATCAGGATTGGAGGAAGACTCATTAACAACCTATGTTATACAGACAAAACAACTTTGCTCACTGAAAGTAAGGATGACTTGAAACAATGACTGATGATGATTGAAGACTGCAGTCTGCAGTATGGATTATACCTAAACAAAAATCCTCACAATGGGACCAATAAGGAGCATCTTCCCAAGTTTAGAACATTGTGTTCTATCTCATGATAAATGAGGAAAGATTGAAGTTGTCAAAGAATTCATATTACTTGGTTCTACAATCAACACTAATGGAAGCAGCAGTCAAGATATCAGATGTTGTATAGCATTGGGCAAATGTGCTGCAGACAACCTCTTTCAAGTGCTGAAGGGCAAAGATGTCTCCTCATTGACTAAGGTGTGCTTGACCCAAGCCATGGTATTTTCAATCACCTCATTTGCATGTGAGAGCTGGACAATGAAAAGGAAGACCAAAGAAGAGTCAATGCTTTTGAGTTGTGGTGTTGGCGAAGAATGCTGAAAGTACCATGTACTGTCAGAAGAACTAACAAATCCATCCTGGAAGAAGTGCAACTGGAATGCCTTGGAAGCAAAAATTGCCAAACTTTTTCTCACCTACTTTGGTCATGTGGTAAGAAGGGACCATTCCCTGGAGAAGGATATCATGCTTGGCAAAGTAGAGGGACAACAAAAAAGTGGAAGGCCCTTGTAGTGGTTATGCTTTTGTATCAACTTGGCTTGGCCTGGTTGAGTGGCTGGCCAGCTGGTGGTAATTACTCCCCATCATGAGACTGACAATCAAGTCCATGGTGGGATCTACCACAAGCAGCTGAGTAGCTGCTTTGAGTATGTGGTCTGCTTCCCACATATAAGAAGCAGCTTTGGGAATGGTCTCTAGCTTATGGCATGCTTGGACCCTGCAAGTAGCCCTGTCATTGTTCAGCAGCCTGCCATGCTTTGCTGACCTTGGGACTTACAATGGACTTGAATTAATGGCCTGCTGTGTGGTTTGGTAACATCAGGACTGTTCCATTTTATTTGTCGATCTTGGGCTTGTTAGCCTCAGCAGCTACTAGCTGCCTGAGTGAAGAGGTCCCTCTAGCTTCAGTGGGCCGGGAGCAAGAGGCAAAGCTGAATCCCAAGGTTGAGGGGCTTTCACACAGTCCCTAGAGCTCGGCACTTAGTACTCGGACTTAAAGCCTTCAAACTGTAAGAATAAACTCCTGTTTGTTAAGGCCGTCCCATTTGTGGTATATTCCTGTCAGAGTGGTACTAAGTAACCAGAACAGAATATGGTACTGAGAGAGTGGGGTGCTGCTCTGACAGATGCCTAAAATGTAGAAACAGGAGTGGAGAGCATCCTTGACCTGAGACCCTGGCAGGGAGACCCCGGCATATGTCTTGACAGATGGCAGGAGCAGAGCAAGAGACCGACATGAGAGACGGCAGGAGCAGAGCCCAGAGACTGGCATGAGAGACAGCAGGAGCAGAGCCAAGAGAACCGGCATTAGACAGCGACAGTCTTACTAGCCCACGGAAAAGAAAGCTTGATGCCTTTGGTTAGGTGGCTTACTGGTGGAGTGGGTTGCCTTCGGGCATTAATTGGTAAAAAGACTGTCATGAAATGAGAAGCAGGTTGGCCGGCCCACGGAGCAAGAAAGCTGAATGCTTTCGGGACAGGAAAATTTCCGGTGGAGAGGGTTGCCTTCAGCATTAATTGGCAGAAGCAGAGAGACCAAGGAAACAGAAGTAAAGTTGTCTCAGCCTGAAAGGGTAGGACTGTGGCCTTTGGGGGTGGAACCACCACAGCCCCCTAGGTTTCAGAGCCAGACCTTCACCAACTTGGTTCTGGAGTATGGGGCTGCTCGTTCATGTGAGCCAGTGGGATGGAGCCATAGCTGCTGCCCAAGAGTGAGGGGGCAGGGCTGCCATGCCAAAGAGGGAGAGGAACAGGGCTGCCAGGCCAAGGGGGTGAGGTCACCAGTCAGGAACTAATTGACTGGAGCCAACCAGTGGAGGAGACCTGTACAGATACCACCCACTGAAGATCTGTACAGGTGCTGAGTTGACAAGGGGTGGAATTATGGTGGTTATGTTTTTGTGTCAACTTGGCTGGGCCTGGTTGAGTGGCTGGGCAGCTGGTGGTAGTTATTCCCCATCATGAGACTGGCAATCAAGTCCATGGTGGGATATACCACAAGCAGCTGAGTAGTGGTATGTGGTCTGCTTCCCGTATATAAGAAGCAGCTTTGGGAATGGTCTCTAGCTTATGGCACGCTTGCACCCTGCATGTAGCTATGTTGTTGTTCAGCAGCCTGCCACACTCTTCCAACCTTGGGACTTACAATGGACTTGAATTAATGGCCTGCCTGGTGATTTGGTAACATCAGGACTGTGTCATTTTATTTGTTGATCTTGGGCTTGTTAGCCTCAGCAGCCAGTTGCTGCTTGAGTAAAGAGAAGCCTCTAGCTTCAGTGGATCGGGAGCAGGAGGCAAAGCTGAATCCCAAGGATTCACACAGCCCCTAGAGCCTGGCACTTAGAACTCAGACTTAAAGCATCCAAATTGTAAGAATAAACTCCTGTTTGTTAAGGTCATCCCATTTGTGGTATATTCTTGTCAGAGCAGCACTAGGTAACCAGAACAGGCCTCAATGAGATGGATTGATACAATGGCTGCAACGATGGGCTCAGTCATAGCAAGGATCATTGGGCTGGCACAGGACCAGGCAGTGTTTCATTCTGCTGCACATGAGGTCACAGTGAGTTGGAGACAACTCGATGGCACCTAACAAAAACAAGAAGTCATTGGTCTTGAAAAATTCTATTCTGAGATCTTCAGAATCATTCCTATCACGAACGACATTTTTTCCAACTACCAATGCTTTTTATTTCTGATTTTCACATTGCAATCACCAGTAATTATCAGTACATCTTGATTACATGCTTGGTCGATTTCAGACTGCAGAAGTTGGCAAAAATCTTCAACTTCTTCACCTTTGGCTTTGCTTGTTGGTGTGCACCTTTGAATAATAATAGTATCTTCCTTGTAGGTTTATGGATATTATCCCATCACTGACACCATGTACTTCAGGATAGGTCTTGAAATGTTCTTTTTGATGATGAATGCAATGTCCTTTCTTTTCAATTTGTAATTCCTGGCATAGTAGACCATAAGATTGTCAGATTCAAAACAGCCAATACCAGTCCATTTCAAATCACTAATCCCCAGCATATCAATCTCTATGTGTTCCATTCCATTTTTGACAACTTCCAATTTTCTAAGATTCACACTTCATTCATTCCTTTTTTGGATTATTAATGAATGTTTGCAGCTGTTTCTTCCCATTTTGTGTTGTGCCCTATCAGCAAATGAAGGTCCCCAAAGCTTTACTCCAGCCATGTCATTAAGGTTGACTCTACCTTCACAAGACAGCTCTTCTCCAATCATATTTCGAGTGCCTTCCGACCTGAATGGTTCATCTTCTGGCACTATATTGGACAATTTTTCACTGCTAATCATAAAATTTTCCAGTAATGCTTCTGACACTGTTTCACCACTTTTCATAAGGTTTTCAGGGGCAAATTTTTTCAGAAGTGTATGGTCCCATCTTTCTTCCCTGTCTGTGTTAGTCTGGAAGCACCACTGAAACCTATCCACCATGGATGACCTACTGGTATTTGAAATACCAGTGGAATATTTTCCAGCTTCACAGCAACATGCATATCATCACAGTATGACAAACTCAGAGATGAGTGTTTTTGTTTTTTTTTGTTTTTTTTTAAATAAACAAAATAGCACCAACAAGTGCTGGTGAGTATTGCAATTCTGGGTGATAATACATTTGATACTTTTATACAATTTTGTCAGAATGAGAAGTATAAGGAAGCTGGCTGATTGGTCCTACTTATTGTATACAAAGTAGTGAAGGAATGAGATGAGTTCAGGACTTCAGAGTCACAGCTCAAGTGCTACATAAAAGACCTCAATATTTCCACTTGTGCCCTGAAAGGAAGCCTTATTTCTTGTAGTAATAGAACGTATATTTCTGAAAAATAAATCTAGAGTCTTATCATGTGATTGGCTGAATTACAATGCCAATTCATTTGTCAACCTTGACTGGTATCTAAAGTTAAAATGAGGTCGTTGATTGTGAAGAAATGGGATCCTGGAACTTGGGATAGTGACATATGGGCAGATAATCAGGAAGCTGGGGACATTGGGCACCTAAATGCTGTTGAACCAGCTCTCTTACCATCATCTGATGAGACTAACCCAGTTGTGCCTACTGAGTTGTCTGAGATATTACCTGGGGTGGCACCTCAGGCCTTGTCTAGGGCATTGTCTGAGGCAAATGCCTTACAGTACATTACTGAATGGTCCCACGAACCACCTCCACCACCCATCATTGCTTCTAGATCTATAAGTAGAGTTAAGTCCCAGTGAGCCCCAAAAGGTGAAGTACACAGTATGAAGCAGGAAGAGACATGCTATACTCCAAAAGAACTGCTTGATTTTTCTAATATATACAAACAGAAACCTGGAGAGTATGTATGGGAATAACTGTTAAGGATTTGGGATAATGGTGCAAAGAACATAATGTTAGGTCAGTATGAGTTTATCAATTTGGGCCTCCCAAGCACAGATTCTTCGGTGTTTTTGGTTAGCAAAGAGGTTAGGAAAGGATCTGATAGTTTATTTGGTTGGTTTACCGAAGTGTGGATTATGTGGTGGCCTACACTACTAAGTCAAGTATGAGTACCAGACTTGCCTTGTTATAGTGTAAAAGAAGGTATCCAAAGGCTTAGGGAAATTGGGATGTTAGAATGGATTTATCAGATTAGATCCACAGACACACACATGGAGTGCTTGTAGGCCACATCTTTTACCACAATGATGAGGAACAAATTTGGAAAGAGAGACCCAGCATCCATGAGGACTACTGTGATTGATTTTTATGTAAGCCATGTTTGACAGTGAAAACTGTCCTAATTGAATTAAGACATCTAATTACAATGAGGCTGATTGGACCATGTGGTGGTAGGGACAAAATGTCAGCACTTAATCAACAAATATAGGATAAGTATGGTTAATTTAATGGACAATAGAGTCAAAGCAGTAATCAGAACAGTCTGATTCATGTGGACTTATGTTGTTGGCTAGTTAGGCATGGTGTCCTTAGGAGTGAAATAGATGGCAAATCTACTAAATATTTACTTGATCTGTACAAATATACGATTTCTAAGTCAAGGGAAGAGCAACCTAACTTGAACTACCAGAATACAGAGTCAGCCCCTCAATCAATTTCCAGGGAGCCAGTGTACAGATCCACAACCCCTTAAATGAAGGGGAGGCCAGATCCCCTTGAAGAAAGACCCCACTAAACTGTCAAAAATTTATACTGTTAATCTTTCTCCCTTCCTTCCCCAAAGGAATCTATGGACTTTTATGAAGAAAAAAGGAAATAATCAGATTTTTGGAGGATTACTGATTGCTGGCTCTGACACTAATGCCAGGAATTGACCCTAATTTCAGGAAACCCACAATGTGACTGTGGCCCACTGATAAGAATGGGGCATGTGAGGGTCAAGTTATTGATGGAGGCTTAGCTCAGGTCCATCTCACTGTGGGTCCAGTAGGTCCCTAACCCCATCCTGTAGTGATTTCCTCAGTTCAAGAATGCCTAATTGGAATAGACATCCTCACCAACTGACAGAGCCCCCACATTGGATCCCTGGATGGTTTGCAGAATGACAGTGGATTATCGTAAACTTAATCAGGTGGTAACTCCAATTGCATCTGCTGTTCCAGATGTGGTTTCTTTGCTTGACCAAATTAATACATCTTCTGGTACCTGGTAAGGAGCTCTGGTGGTGTAGTGCCTAAGGCATTTGACTACTAATCAGAAGGTTGATGGTTCAAACCCACCAGACACTCCACAGGGGGATGAGTGGACAATCACTTCCATAAAGATTTACCACCTTGGAAACCCAAAGGGGGTTGCTATGAGTCAGAATCGACTTGATGGCAGTGATTTTGGTTTTGGTTTTGGTACCAAATAACATCAATAGCTGGTATGCAGCTATTGATCTGGCCAATGTCTTTTTCTCAATTCCAGTTTCAAAGGATCATCAGAAGCAGTTTGCATCGGTTGGCAAGGCCAGCAATAAAACTTCACAGTCCTACCTCAGGAGTATATTAACTCTCTAGCTCTATGTCATAATTTAGTCTGTGGGAACCTTGATTGCCTTTCTCTTCCACAAGATTTCATGCTGGTACATGCATTGATGACATTAAGATGATTAGGCCTAGTAAGGAAGAAATATATGATTTGAGGCTTATTGGTAAGACATTTGCATGCTAGGGGATGGGAAATTAAACTGACAAAAATTCAGACACTTTCCACCTCAGTGAAATTTCTAATGGTCCAGTGGTATGGGGCATGTCTAAACATTCCTACTAAAGTGAAGGATAAGTTATTGCATCTGAACCCTCCCCCAACAAAAAGAAGACACACATGTAGGGGGCCTCTTTAGATTTTGGAAGCAACATATCCCCCCCATGGGTGTGCCTATTTATCAAGTAACTTGGAAAGCTGCTAGTTTTGAGTAGCTCACACAACAACAGAATCCTCTGCAACAGGTTCAGGCTGCTGTGAAAGCCACTCTGCCACTCTACACTAAGTAAAGTATGAGTACCAGACTTACCTTGGTATAATGTAAAAGAAGGTATCCAAAGGCTTGGGAAAATTGGAATGTTAGAATGGATTTATCAGATTAGACTCACAGACACACACATGGACCATATGATCCAGCTGATCCAATGATGCTTGTAGTGTTACTGGCACATAGAGATGCTGTTTCAAGTCTTTACCAGGCCCCTATTAGTGAATCACAAAGCAGATCTGTAGGATTTTGGATCAAAGCCCTGCCATCCCCTGCAGATAGTTACTTTCCTTTTGAGCAACAGGGTTTAGCTTGTTACTGGACCTTAGTAAAGAATGAGCACCTAATCACGGGCCACCAAGTCACTATGTGATCTAATCTGCTTATCATGAACTGGGTTTTGTCTGACCCACAGATTCATAAAGTTGGATATGCACAGCAGCACTCTAACATTAAATAGAAGTAGTATGTAGGAGATCAGGCTCAAGCAGGACCTGAAGTAAGTTACATGATTGTTGTTGTTGTTGTTATTTGCCATTGAGTTGGCATGAGGAAGTGCCCAAATACTTATGGTCTCCACTCCAGTCACATTACCTTCCCTTTCCTAGTCTGTACCCATGGCTTCACAAGGAGTTCTTTATTATCAGTTGACTGAGGAAGAGAAAACTCATGCCTGGTTTACAGATGGTTCTGTGATATGCAGAAGCACTCTAAAGTGAACAGCAGCAGCACTGAAGCCTTTTTCGGGGATAACCCTGAAAGACAGTGGTGTAGGGAAATCCTCCCAATGGGCAGAACTTCCAGCAGTGCATTTGGTTGTTGTTCACTTTGTTTGGAAGGAGAAATGGCCAGATGTGGAATTGTGTACTGACTCATAGGCTGTGGCCAATGGTTTGTCTGGCAGGTCGTGGACATGGAAGGAATATGGTTGGAAAATTGGTGACAAAGAAATATAAAGAAGCATGTGGATTGACTTCTTTGAATGAGTCAAAGAAGTGAAAATATTTGTGCCTTATGTGAACACTCAATAAAGGGTGATCTTGCCAGAGAAGGATTTTGGAAACCAGTCATTCTCTTTCCCCAGCCACTCCTGTCATTGCTTAATGGGCTCATGAACAAAGTGGCCGTGGTGGCAGGGATGGGGATTATGTAGGGGGTCAGCAAGACTGAGTTGTCTACAAACACTGCTGAGTGCCCAATCTGCCAGCAGCAGAGACCAACACTGAGTCCGTGATATGGAACCATTCCTCAGGGTGATCAACCAGCAACTTGGTGGCAGATTGATTTCCATGGACCACTTCCACCATGGAAAGGGCAGCATTTTGTTCTTACTGGCATAGACACTCTGGTTACGGATTTGCCTTCCCTGCACAGAGTGCTTCTGCCAAAACTACTATCTGTGGGCTTACAGAATGCCTTATCCACTGTCATGGTATCCGACACAGCATCACCTCAGATCAAGGGGCTTACTTCACAGCAAATGAAGTGCAGCAATGTGCCCATGCTCATGGACTTCACTGGTCTTACCATGTTTCCCATCATCCTGAAGCAGCTGGCTTGATAGAATGATGGAATGGCATTCTAAGGACACAATTACAACATCATCTAAGTGGCAAGAAGGACCTGAAGTAAGTTACATGCTGTATATACTCTAAACTAGTGTCCAGTATATGGTGCTGTTTCTCTAATAGCTAGGATTCATAGATCCAAGACTCAAGGAGGGGAAATGGGAGTGGAACCACTCACTATTGCACCTTGCCTATTCAAAATTTTTTTGCTTCCTGTCCCTGAGACCCTATGCTCTGTGGGTCTGGAGGTCTTAGTCCTGAAGGGAAGAATATTTCCACCTGGAGACACAATACTGATTCCATTGAACTGGAAGTTAGGAATGCCATCCAGCCATTTTGTGCTTTTTATGACTCTGGATCAACAGGCAAAGAAGGGAGTTACTGTATTGCCTGTGTGCTTGATCCTGATTACTAATGGGATATATAATTGATATTACATTATGGAGGTAAAGAATAGTATGTCTGGAGTATTTAGGATGGCTCTTAGTACTTACTATCATGCCCTGTAATTAAACTCAATGGAAAACTACAGCAACTCAATTCTGGTATGACTACTAATGGCTCAGAATCCTCAGGAATGAATGTTTGGGTCACCCCCAGAACCATGACAAGCTGAGATGCTTGCTGAGAGCAAAGGGTATACAAACCAGGTGGTAGAAGAAGGTAGTTCTCAGTAAAAGCTATGGCCACATAACCAGTTGTAGAAGTGATTGTGATTGTTATGAAATTTCTTCCTTGTATGTGTGCATCAAATATTTTTGTTTTCTTCATGTATAAATTACAAGATGTAAATAGGGCTAATGTGTTTTTGGTCGTACATGTGTTAGTTTATCATGTTAGTCACAAGTATGACTTTACAATTGTCTTTATTTAGAGATTATCTATGTTTAAGATGTGTACAGGTGCCAAGGTGACAAGGGGTGGCTTGTAATAACTAAGGTTGTATGTCAACTTGGCTGGGCCATAATTCTCACTGGTTTAGCAGTTCTGACACAGTCATTCCTCATGATGAGATGTGATATAATGTAATCATCTCCATGATGACATGTGCTGTGAGCAGCCAATCAGTTGAAAGGAAGTTTCCTCAGGGGTGTGGCCTAGTTCTGACATATATGGATGTCTTCACAAAGATCTCTGGCTTTGTGCTTGAGATCCTGCATGTGGCTCATCATCATCTGGACTTGAACAAATGACCTGCCATATTGCCTGCTGATCTTGGGACTGTTGCCTTCACAGCTTGCAAACCAACCACCTGCCATTTTACCTACTGATCTTGGATTTGTCATCCTCCAAATCCAGTGGCCTCCTGTATTGCTTGTCAGTCTTGGGTTTGTCAGCTCTTGCAGCAACATGAGTCAGAAGAAGCCTCCAGCTTGATGTTTGACTTATGGACTTGGCACTTGCCAGCCTTTATAACTGTGTAAGCCATTTCCTTTAGATAAATCTCTCTCAAGTGCACATGTGCGCTCTCTCTTTCTCTCTCTGTGTGTGTGTGTGTGTGTGTGTGTGTGTATAGAAGCTTCACTGGTTTTGCTTCTTTAAAGAACCCAGCCTAAGACATGTACATATAGACAATGAGAAGCATGGTACTGCTTTAGAGTGTTTTATGTGAGAGGTTTAAAACTAGTTTCACTTTCTGTCACATGCAATTCTTTTTGTTGTTGCTGTTGTTCTTTTTTTTTTTTTTTTTTTTTTTGGGTGAAAATTTACAGAGCAAATACACTTTCCATACAGCAGTTCACATACACTTTGTCTCGTGACGTTGACCACAATTTAGTACAATGCAACATCTCCCCTCCCACTTCCTCCCCATAGTTACCTCTTCCCTGTGTTCATCTCTCCATGCATTCCTACCCCCTGAGCTGTCTACCTGTGCCTGAGCAGCCCTTCTTTCTCTCATGCTTATTTTCTCCAAGGAGTGTATCTACCCCAGGTAAATGCTCAACTGATAAGCCTGTCTATTGTTTGGCTGGAAGCCACAGGTGTGCATTCAATTCCAGACCTAAAGGGCAGCTAGGGGCCATAGTCTCAGTGGTTCCACCAGGCTCCCTCCAGCCAGCAAACCTGTTCCCTGCTTTTTTTTTTTTTTCCCCCCAAATGATTTTGAGTTTTGTTCCACATTATTCTCCCTGTCTATCCAGGATCTCCTACAAAGATCCTCTTCCAAGTGGTTGACAGTAGTAGCCAAGCACCATCTATTTCTTCTGGCCTCATAGTCGTATAGGCTGCAGATTGGATGGTGTACCAGTTGCTAGGACTAATTGTTTCTATGAATTTTTGGTTTTCTTCATTCTTCTTGGCTCTGGACGAGAAGAGACCCATTGTTGCATCTAGATGGCAGCTTGCAAGCTTTTAAGATCTCAGTCACTACTCGCCACAAGAGGAGGTGGAACAATGTTTTGTGTAGTATGTTATACCAATTGAGCTTGATGTCATCTGTGACTATGGTCCTGAGCCCACAGGTTCAACTCTGGGTAGCTGGCTGTGACCAAGCAGTGACTACAACCTTGCCCCTTGTCAGCCCCATTATATACCTGGGAAGTCAGATCATACACATAAAGTTATTGGACCACTTTCTGCCAACCCTATACATGTTCTTGGGTGCACTCTCCACTTCATATACATACCTAATATTTC
>NW_006921692.1:6675172-6696546 GCF_000298275.1 Orycteropus afer afer | reverse complement strand
TGGAGCAAGATGGTATCTCATTGTTGTTTTGATTTGCATCTCTCTAATAGCTAATGATCGTGAGCATTTCTTCATATGTTTGTTGGCCACTTGAATCTCTGTGTGTGTGTGTGTGTGTGTGTGTCTGTGTCTGTGTGTAGAAGCTTCACTGGTTTTGCTTCTCTAAAGAACCCAACCTAAGACGTGTACATATAGACAATGAGAAGCATGGTACTGCTTTAGAGTGTTTTATGTGAGAAGTTTAAAAAACTAGTTTCACTTTCTGTCACATGCAATTCTTAATAAAAGAATTTACTATTGATATCATAGTGCTCTACAATATACTATTTGTCAATACTTACAGCAATATAGCAATCAAAAAAAAAAAAAATTTAAATAACCAGATACCTTTTAAAAGTTTCATTGGGCTGAAAGGAAAACATCTGACAAATTTTTGACTTGCCTTTCTCATGACTGAATATCCCAGAGGGTAGTAGGAACAACTAGGGAACCTAATTCTGACCAACAAGGAGGAATTGCTTGGCTAATTGGAAGTGACAGAAACCTTGGGAGAAAGCAACCACATACCAAGGATAATTATAAGAAGGTAACATAGGCCCTAAAGGATAGTGTCAAGTAACCTGAATGCCCCAAATGAGGTGAGACTTGCAAAAAATGCTAAGAAAGGACAAAGAACAGGCCTTTTAAGATTTTGTTCAGAGGGAGAAGATGATCAAGAAAAGGAAATGCCCACTTACAGCTTCTAGTGTAAGATCAGAGAAAGCAGAACTCCCCAACTACAATTTTGCTTCATTCTGTGCAAAGAAAACTTGAAAAGTAGTCTGTCACAGTAGAAAGAACATGGATTAGGTTGTTAGGCTTAGGTTTATTATCTTGCTTCATCATTCCTGTGCTACACTATGAGACACAATTGACTCAATGGCAGGTTTGTTTTTTTTTTTTTAATGTTATGCTAGGTCTCCTTTTTTCCATCCATAAAATGTACATAGCAATATCTTTCTCATAAGATTGTTCTAGAAATGAAGCTAACATATCCAAGCATATAGCAGTGAGCCAAGCTTATAATAGTGACTCAATAAATGGCAACTTATTAATATTACTGGAAAAAGTAACTAAATATTGACAGGAAGGAAAACTATTCTGAAATTGGAGGAAGACATTCTAAGAGGGTACCTAACAGTTTCAATTTAGATTGTATTATCTGATATAAAATGGCTTATTCCAGGCTTTGTCGGGGAGGGGGCTACAAATGAGGTTTGAGAACAACCATTCCCATCTCTGAGGAATTGCAGGAAATAGAAGAGGTGCTAGGACACTAAATTTGGTCAATTGTCTGCCTGAAAAATGGAGAGCTCCAACCTTGAATTATTAACTTTGCATCATAGTGGTTTCTTCCCAAAACTGTAGCATTTTTTTTTTTTTTGTCCCGGAGAAGGGGGAATCACCCAAAAAAGCAACTGAAACAAAGATTGAATTTTCCAAAGAAATTCTGTGAGAGACAACACAAGTCTTGAAAGCTAAAGTGATGAAGAAAAACAGTTTTATTGAATTCCTTCAAAACTTCAATAAGCCAAGCTAGAAAGAATGGAAAAAAACATGCAGTCTTAAACAAGATAAAGTAGGTTGAATTGTGCCACATATATATATATATGGAAGCAGACTGTGTCATCTTTGTCCTGAAGAGTGGCTAATATGTTCAAACCACCACTTTTTTTGATTAGCAATTAAATGCATTAACTACTATGACACCAGAGTTCCTTCTACCCAAACCACTTGTTTATTTATGTATATTTAAACTCACTGCTGTTGAGTTGATTCCAATTTATAGTGACCCCCTCCTTGGTTTTCTGAAGCAGTATCTCTACAGAAGTGGATTGCCCAGTCTTCCTTCTGAGGAGTGGCTAATGGGTTTGAACTGCCAGCCTTTCTGGTTAACAGTCAAATGTCTTAAGCACTATGCCACCAGAGCTCCCATATACATATATGGTGCTCTGGTGCTGGGGATTTATATATATATATATTTCACATCCAAATCCCCAGCGCCTGTGTACATTATTTGGAAAATGAGCCTTTTCAGATACTATTTTTAAGGTTCTTGAGATGTGGATTTCACCATGGATTATCTGGGTGGGCCTTAAATAGAGTGAAGTACAACAGAAGACTCACAGTGACCTTATATAGGACAGAGTAAAACTGCACCACATGATGTCACATTCATTTACCTACAGCATCCTGTGGCAAATATATGAGGACCATATTTTGGTCTGTCTAGATTTAAATGAAGAAGCCCTTGTGGTTAAGCAGTTGGTGTTAACCAACAGGTTGGATTTTCGAAATCACCAGTGATTCTGTGGAGAAAAGACCAGACAATCTACTCCAGCAAAGATTTCAACCTAGGAAACACTATGAGGGAAGTTCTACTCTGTCCCATATGGTCATCATGAGTCTGAATCAACTTGACACCACACAACAACAACAACAACACACACACACACACACACACAAACAGAAGAGGAGAGAACATAGAGAAGAGGAGAAGGCAATGAGACCAAGGAAGTAGAAAATATGGAACAATGCAGCCACATGTCAAGGAAAGTCAACAGCCACCTTCCGGTGGTTGGAAAGACAAAGACCAAATTCTCTTCTAGAGTCTCCAGAGAAGTACAGATCTGCTGATACCTTGATTTCAGACTTCTGGTCTCAGAACTATGAGAGAAAAAAGTTTGCTGTTTTAAGCCACCCATTTTGTGGTAATTTATTACGCACATATTTAGCTAAATCTAATACACAAGAATTCAAAGATTAGGTTTTCCTGCTTTGGCTGGAAGGGGGATGATGGAGTGGATGATGAAAGGTGTAGAAGGTCCAAGGAGTCCTTGAAGGGACTATGAACTAAAAGGGAGTTACATACCCCACCATCTTTGCTTTGACAGAGATTGTAGTGATACTGCCTCGGAAACCCAAGGAGGAGTGCCTTGGAAACCCAAGGAGGAGTCGCTATGAGTCAGATCTGACTCCATGGTAGTGAGTAATACCTTAAAACCATTCTCACCTCCCAGCCAAGACCATTTTGATCCTAAGCAAGAATGCAAAATGAATTATTAAAAGGATGCTCTGAGATCATCTATAAGAGAAGCATTAATCAATCAAATACTATATGGGTCCTGGTAAACATTAATTTCAGCCAAATGTTATTTTCTTCCTAACAGCATTACTAGACTTCTTGTTGTTAGATGTCATCAGACATTTCTGACTCATGGTGACCCACTTACAGTAGTATGAAATACTGCCTGCTCCAGTGCCATCCTCACAATCATTGCTAAGTTTGAGCCCATTGTTCCTGCCAGAGTGTAAATCCATGTCATTGAGGTTCTTCCTCTTTTTTGCTGACCCTTTACTTTATCAAACTTAATGTCTGTTTTCAGGGATTGGTCCCTCCTGAAAATATGTCCAAAATCTGTGAGATGAATCTTGCCATCTTCACTTCCAAGGATCACTCTGACTGTACTTTTTCCAAGGCAGAATTGTTCGTTCCTCTGGCAGTCCATGGCACATTCAGTATTCTTCACCATCATTCAAAAGCATCTTTGGTTTTTTTTCATTGTCCCATTTTCACACGCTTATGAAGTGATTTAAAATACCATGGCTTGGGTCAGACACACCTTAGTGTTCTAAGTGACATCTTGCTCTTTAACACTGTAAAGAGTCTTTTGCAGCAGATTTGCCCAATGCAATACATCGTTTGATTTCCTGACTGCTTTTTTTCTATTGGTGTTGATTGTGGATCCAAGTTAAATGAAATCCATAACAGCTTTAGTATTTTCTCCATTTATAATGATGTTGCTTATTGGTCCAGTTGTAAGGATATTGTTTTCTTTATGTTGAGGTGTAATCCATTCTGATGGAGCTCTGGTGGCACAGTGCCTAAAGCACTTGACTGGTAATCAGAAGGTTGATGCTTCAAACCCACCAGTCACTCCACAGAAGGAAAATGGTGCAATCTACTTCCATAAAGATTTACCACCTTTGAAACACAATGGGGTTCACTATGAGTTAGAATTGACTGGATTTTAGTGAGGTTTCTTTTGTTTGTTTTCTTAGTCCATTCTGAAGGCTGTGGTCTTGATCTTCATCAGTAAGTGCTTCAAATCTTCTTCCTTTCAGTAAGCAAAGTTGTGTCATCTACATATTGCAGGTTGTAAATGAGTCTTCCTCAAATCCTGATGCGGTGCTTTTCTTCATACAGTCCACCTTCTCAGATGATTTGCTCAGCATACAGATTGAATATGTATGATGAAATGATACAACGCTGAAGCACACTTTTCCTGATTTTATACCACACAGTATCCTCTGGTTCTGTTCAAACAACAGACTCTTGGTCTATGTACAGGGTCTATGTACATGTAATGAACAAAATTAAGTGTTCAGGAATTCTCATTCTTTGCAACATTATCCACAACTTGTTATGATTCACATAGTTGAATGTGTTTGCATAGTCAATAAAACACAAGTAAACATCTTTCTGGTATGCTTTACTTTTATCCAAGATCCATCTCATATTAGCAATGATATCCTTCATCACACACCCTCACCCTCTTCTAAATCCAGCTTGAATTTCTGGCAATTCCCTGTTGATGTACTGTTGCAACTTTTTAAAAAATTATTTTCAGCTAAATTTTATTACTGTGTGATATTAATAATACTTCTGTTTTCTGCTGGATCACTTTTCTTTGGAATGGACGCAATATGGATCTGTTCTAGTCAGTTGACCAGGTAACTGTCTTCCAAATTTCTTGGCAACAATTCCTGACACTTTATTTTTCACCAATTCCTTCACTGCAGTTTGGACTTCTTCCTTCAGTATCATTTTTTCTTGATCATGTGCTACCTGCTGATATGGTTGAATATTGAGCAGTTCTTTTTGATACAGTGACCCTGTATATTCCTTCCATCTTCTTTTCATACTTCCTGATTCATTCAGTATTTCATCCATAATATCAAGAGACATAAACTCACTGCCATGGAGTCAATTACAACTCATAGCAACCCTATAGAACAGAGTAGAACTGCCCATAGGGCTTACAAGGCTGTAAATCTTTATGGAAGCAGTCTGCACCATCTTTCTCCCTGGAGTAGCTAGTCGGTTCAAATTGCTGACCTTTTTGTTAGCAGTGAATCCTTTAACCACTCCGCCACCAGAGCTCCTTATACCTTATTTTGCTTATAGAATACTTCTTTATCACAACTCAGGTTTTTAATTTTTTCTTCAGTTATTTCAGCTTGAGAAATGCCAAGCTTGTTCTTCCCCTTTGATTTTCCAATTCCAAGCTTTGCACATTTCATACTTTACTTTGTCTTCTTGATCTGTCCTTTGAGATCTTCTGTTAAGTTCTTTAACTTCATCATTTCTTCTATTCTCTTTAGCTACTCTCCATTCAAGAGCAAATTTCAGAGTCTCTTGTAACATCCATTTTGGTCTTCTTTTCCTTTCCTGTCTTTTTAAAGACCTTTTTCTTTCTTCATATGTGACGTCCTTGATGTCATCCTACAACTTGTTTGGTCTTTGGTCATTAGTGTTCAGTGTATCAAGTCTATTCTAGAGATGGTCTCTAAATTCAGGTGGGATATAGTTAAGGTTGTATGTTGGCTTCTTGCATTTGTTCTAATTTTGTTTAGCTTCAACTTGAACTTGCATATAGGCAATTTACCTTCTTCTGACTGACCTTCTTCTGACTGATGATATTGAACTTCTCCATCATCTCTTTCCATGGATGTAGTCTATTTGATTCCTGTGTATTCCAACTTGTGAGCTCCGTGTGTATAGCTGACATTTATGTTGGTGAAAAAAGATATTTGCAATGAATAAGTAGGTGGTTGTGCAAAATTCTAAAATGAGATCTGCAAAATAATTCCTATCACCAAGCCTATACTTTCCAATTACAGATGCTTCTTCTTTGTTTCCAACTTTTGCATTCCAATCACCAGCAATCGTCAATGTATCTTGATTGCATGCTTGGTCAATTTCAGACTACAGAAGCTGGTAAAAATTTTCCATTTCTTCATCTTTGGATTTATTGGTTCATGCATAAATTTGAATTATAGGAGTATTAACTGATCTTTCTTGTAAGCATATGGTTATTATCCTATCACTGACAGCCTTGTACATCAGGATAGATCTTGACATGTTCTTTTTGATGGTGAATGCATTGCCATTCTTCTTTAATTTGTCATTCCCAGCATGGTCCAATTCAAAATTATTATCCAATTTGAGATGGCCAATACCAATCCATTTCATCTCATGAATGCCTAAGATATTTATCTTTGTGCATTCTATTTCATTTTTTACAACTTTCAATTCTCCTAGATTCATGCTTCACACATTCCACGTACCTATTATTAATGGATGTTTGCAGCTGTTTTTTCTCATTTGGAGTCATGCCACATCAGCAAATGAAGGTTCCAAAAGCTTAACTCCATCCACTTCATTAAGGTGGACTCTATTTTGAGGAGACAACTCTTCCCTTGTCTTATTTTGAATGGCTTCTAACCTGAGAAGTTCATCTTCTGACACTGTATCAGACAATTTTTCCCTGATATTCATAAGGTTTTCAGTAGCCAATGTTTTCAGAAGTGGACCTGGTCATGTCCTCCTTACTACTCTGTTTTAGTCTGGAAACTTCACTGGAATGTCTCTGACATGAGTGACTGAGCTGGTATTTGAAATACCAGTAGCATAGCTTCCAGCATCACAGCAACATGCAAGCCACTCTAATACAGCAAACTGACAGGTGAGTGGTAGAAGATTAGGCTGAAAAAGAAAAGAAACCCACTGCCATCAAGTTGATTCTGACTCATGGTGACCCTATAGGATAAGAACTGGCCCATAGGGTTTCCAAGGCTGTAAATTATAACAGGAAGCAGAAGGCCTCATCTTTTTCCCAGTGAGTGATTGAGGGGTTCAAACAACTGAACTTTTGGTTAATAGCCCAATGTTTTAATCACAGTGCCACAAGACTCCTTAGACTAGACTCCAAAAAACTCTTTCACAACCATGAAATCTATTCTGACTTATAGAGATCCTCACTGTGTTTCTGAGGCTGTAAATCTTTATGGAAGTAGATTGCCCCATCTTCCTTCTGCAGAGTGACTGGGGGGTTTGAACCACTGAACTTTATGGTTAGCAGCCAAATGTTTTATCCACTATGTCACCAGAGCTTCTTAAGACTAGGCTAGCATACCGACAAATACAACAGTCAATATTTATCTGGGTCCAAGAAGGTATTTTTGATATTTCTCTTCATATATTTGTGAGTTAAGTTTGGAGAAAAAAGGGCTAGATGATAGTATCTTCAAAGAGGTCATTCCTGAGTAATTTAACAACTAAGGATTCTGACTTCTGGATAGCAGTCAATCTCTCCAGTGGTTTTTAGTATAGATACATAGTTCCTATGTAGGTCAGCACTGTATTTTATTGACATGAGTGAATATTTATCTAATTATCAGGTGATTCATGTTGGAAAGGGCAGGATATTTTATAAACTTTAGAAGAGCTTGATACTGACTCTGGATTAAATTCTAGATGGTCATAATTAAAATTAATAAAATTTGAGAGCCAGTAATCATACAGGAAGAGTCTAACAAATTATTTTAATTTATTCACACTTTTAAATGTCACACATTTATAGAATGTCTACTCTGTATCAATGTCTATGTTAGACTTTAGAAAGATGACTAAGATATGATCATTGAGCTTGGAATTTACAATCTGGTAAGTGAAATAGGCTTGTAAAGAGATCGAATGTATTACAACATAAATGTTAACTATAAGGTCTTACATGTAGTAAAAAAAAAAAAAATTGTAATTGTCTATATCACTGCTCTCATCTGGAGCAAAGAAGAGTGAAGAAAATCAAAGTCATCTGGAAACAATTAGTCCAAAGATAAGATGGACCAAAAGGACCTCACCTTCACGATCCTGAGACCAGAACAACTAGATGGTGCCTGGCTGCCAATGCCAACTGCTCGGAACAAGATCAAAATTAGAGATCTTGGATAGAGTGAGAGGAAAAATGTGGAACAAAATTCAAAAACACAAAAATGACCAGAATTACTAGTCAAATAGGGACTGATGGAACCCCAAGACTATGGCCCTGGGTTACACTTCAGGCATAGAAATTGGCTTATGTCTATGGATTGGCTCTCAGCCAAACAATAGAAAGACCCATATGCAGGACACCTACCCCAGGGAGATGCACCCACCTACTCTGGGAAGATACACTCCTTAGATCAACCAGCCATAAGACATCGGAGGGGTAGCATTCATATAGAGGGAAAGCTGGATAGACAGGAAAGTATAGATAAGAAGGGTACAGGGAGGAGATGGGAGGACGGTTTTTTATGGGTGGTCATGGTAACTGGGACTGTGAAATTAAATGTGCATGAACTGTTGAATGTAAAACAAATCTGCTTTGTAAATTTGCACACAAAGCACAATAAAATAAATAAAGAAAGAAAAACAAAAAGCAAAAAAAGAAACCCTCAAAATTTAACTATATCAATTGTATGGAATAGATTGTCACCAAGGACTTTTAGGAGTCTAATATGCTGGAAAAAGAATATTTACTACAAATATGACATAGAGTTAAATTCTTATTTCATACATAGCTCATATAAATATATTTTGAATGACAAGAGTTTAAACACTCAAAGGAGGAAGTACAAGTAGCTGATAAACATAAAAAACATATGAAAAAAAAAATTATCCTCAGTTGTAATCAAATTGGAACAACAGATTTGAAAAAAATATCAATAAATAATATTCTGTGTTCCCAATGATGTGGCAAGATGGGCACTTACGTATGACTGGTATAAACATAATACTAAATTTGCCCAAAGTTATGTATGTACAAGTCACATTATTTGATGCAGCAAGTTTCTTCTAGGTATCTACTTTAAGAAATAATCTACTGAATTGTACATATAGTAATTATTGAGTTAGTATCATCAACAGAAAATTTAAAAAAAAAAGAGGTTAGTATTCCTGGTGTTATACATTTTTTTAAAATGCCTGTGTTTTCAGACAGAACATGGACATTTTATTTCTTAAAAAAAAAAAAAAGAATCTAGAATATGTACAAAAAGTTATGTGTAAGGCTGTCCATAGAAACATTTTTATAATAGCAAAATTTTAAAAAGATGAATAGTTTAAAAGACATGGTACAGCCATGTGATTGAGTCATATCAAAGAAAAAAATTAAGCATCTGAAAAAAATCTCTGAAATACATTATCTTATATTGTGCTGTGTATTGTATTGTATTCCAAAACCAAAAACCAAACTCACTGAAGTTGAGTTGATTTACTCATAATGACCCCTCCTTGAGTTTCCAAAGTGGTATCACTACAGAAGTAGATTTCTTAACCTTCCTTCCAAGGAGTGGCTAGTGGGTTTAAACCTCCAGTCTTCTGTTTAGCAGTGAAATGCCTTAGGCATTACACCACCAGAGGTCCCATTATATTGTATTACATTATATTTATTATATTTTATTCATAGACTTTCTCAAAACAAACAGATAATTTTAATCTCTACGTAGAGAACAACCAGCAGGCAGGGATCATAACTTTGTGCCCTAAACCATTTTTGACACTTGAATTTTGTACATGTGCATGTAACACATCCAAAACACATACACTATTTAATAAGCAGAAGACATGAATAGACACTTCACCAAAGAGGATATTCAGGCAGCCAACAAACACAGGGACCATTCCCTAGAGAAGGATGTCATGGTTGGTAAGGTAGAGGGTCGAGGAAAGAGGTGAATGCCCTCAACGAGGTGGATTGACATGGTGGCAGTGGCGGTGGGCTCACATATAGCAAGAATTGTGGAACTAGCTCAGGACCAGGCAGTGTTTCATTCTGCTGTGCATAGGGTCGCTATGAGTCAGAAACAACTGGATGGCACATAATAACAACAACAACAAACAAACACATGAAGAAATGTTCACAATCATTAGCCATTACGCACTGCCATGGAGTCAGATCCAACTCATAGTGACCCCTCCTTGGGTTTCTGAAGTGGTATCACTACGGAATTAGATTGCCCAACCTTCCTTCCGAAGAGTGGATGGTGGGTTTGAACTGCCAGTCTTCTGGTTAGCAGTCAAATGCCTTAGGCACTATGCCACCATTAGAGATGCAAATCAAAACAATGAGGTACCCAAGCAAAGTTCAACAAGACAGAAAATAACAAATGCTGGCAAGGATGTGGAGAGATTGGGACTCTCATACACTGCTGGTGGGACAGTCAAATGATACAACTACTGTGGAAAGCAGTATGGTGATATCTTAAAAAGTTGGAATTAGAAATACCATTTGACCCAGAAATTCCATTGTTGTTGTTGTTATGTGCCATCGAGTTGGACCTGACTCATAGTGACCCCTCCTTGGGTTTCCAAAGCAATATCATTACAGAAATAGATTGCCCAACCTTCCTTCCAAGGAGTGGCTGGTGGGTTTGAAGCGCCAGCCTTCTGGTTAGCAGTCAAGTGCCTTAGGCACTATGTTACCAGAGCTCCTAGAAATTCCATTACTAGGTATATATCCTAAAGAAGTGAGAGCCAGGATAAGGACAGATATATGCACACCATGTTCATCACAGCACTATTTACAATAGCAAAAAGATGGAAACAACCATCAACAGAAGAATGGATAACCAAACTATGGTACATACACAAAATGAAATACCATGCAACCCTAAAGAATAATGTAGAATTTGCAAAACACCGCGTAACATGGATCAACTTGGAGGACATTATACTGAGTGAAATAAGTCAATCTCAGAAGGACAAATATTGCATTAGTCTGTTATTGTAAAAAGTCAAGGAAAGGTTTATATATGGAAGGGAATCTCTTTGTTGGTTACCAGGGATGGGAGGGAAGGGGAGGGAACACTGCTAGATACGTAGAGACAAGTACTGATTTGGGTGAAGGGAAAAGCACTGTACCAAATGTGAGTGGTCAAATGGTGGCACTGAGGAAGAGAAAGACATAGAGAGGTGCATGGGAGGTACAGAAAACAAAGATGAACTCTTTTGCACTGTTGTCAGTGATGGCAAACATTGATCTATGGGTGGATAGATGAGTGGACAGGCTGAACGATTAGGTATGTCTATGCAGGGAGAAGTGTGCACATGACCATATGTAGGGTTGGCAGAAAATATTTCTACAAGTGTATTTGTATATTCTGTAAGAATTTCCAGGTATATAGTAGAGCTCACAAGGGAGTGACTAGTTGGACCTGTGGCTTGGGACCATGGTCACAGGGGACATCAAGCTCAATTGGCATAACATACTACACAAAAACATTGTTCCACATTCCTACTTTGGCTAGTAGTGACTGGGATCTTAAAAGCTTTCAAGCGACCATCGAGATGCAACTATAGATTTCTCCTCATCCAGAGCAAAGAAGAATGAAGAAAACCAAAGATACATAGAAATAATTAGTCCAAGTGACTGGTACACCATGTGATCCTCAGCCTATATAACTATGAGACCAGAAGAACTAGATGGTACCCGGCCACCACTGTCAACCACTCGGAGAGGGATTTATGTAGGAGATCCTGGATAGAGTGGGAGAACAGTATAGAACAAAACTCAAAATGACTATGGCCCCTAGATGCCCTTCAGGTCTGGAATTGAACCCACCCCTGTGACTTCCAGCCAAACAAAAGACAGGTATATGAGCTGAACATTTACATTAGGTATATACGTTCCTTGGAAAGATCAATCATGGGAGAATAGAAGGGCTGTCTATGCACAGGGAGACAGCTCAGGCAGCAGGAGTGCATGGGAGGGAAGGACACAGGGAAGAGGTGGCTATGGGGAGGAAGTAGGAGCGCTGTTGCACTGTGGGAGAGATTGCAGTCAATGTCATAAGACAAAGTGTATGGAAGATGAATTTGCTCTGTAAACTTTCACCCAAATGGCAATAAAATAATAATAATAATACCAATTTAAAAACAAAGTATTAAACTTAAAATTAAAAAAAAAATACATATACAAATATTTTAATGATGGGAGAAAATACTCATGATATACATGAAAGATAAGATAAAAAGTGCATATGCAGTACAGTCTTGACTATTTAAAAAGTATACATAAAAATGGTTTTCTCTGGGTTTTGGGATTATGCATTATTGCCATTTTTTAATATATTTTTCATTATTTCCTGCATTCCATATGTACAATCAGAAAATGTATAGACTGGCTGTGTTAATAGAAATATCATATTCAGTATTATGCACCATAAGAAATCTAAGACAGTTTTGCCTAAAAGCAAGCAGGATGTTGTAGTTCATCTTAGGAGGAATGGTTAAAGGAAAGCATGAATGCATGATGGCAGTCTTCAGGTATCTGAAGTACTGCCATGTGGAAGAGGGGTCAGACTTCCTCTGGAAGGTCTGAGGATGAAATTAAGTTCATTAGCAGAAGGTATAGTAAGATATTTCAGCTCTATGTCAAAACACACATTTGCTTGCTTATTTACAGGCCATTTCAACTCAATGTCAGGCAACACTTCCTGAAGAACTGCACAAAAAATAAGTGTCATTTGAAGGATTCAAGAAATAGAAAGTGTTAACTATTTGATTGAGCATCTTAGAAGAGATCTAAGCAATGGAAGTGTGACTTTTTGTATGATTCCAGTTTGTGAAAAATCACTTAACTTCTCTGAGACTAAATTCTCTGTAAAATGGGGAAGTTTAACTAAATTACATCCATGTTCCTTTTCAGCATTATTATTATTATTATTATTATTTTGATTCTGCATTTGACTATCTTTTTCAGATTTACTTGATAGGTGCTTCCTATCACTTGAATGTGAGAGCTGGACAATATGAATAAGGAAGACCAAAGAAGAGTTGATCCTTTTGGATTGTGATGGTGGTGAAGAATACTGAAGTACCCTGGACTGCTAAAAGAACTAACAAATCTGTCCAGGAAGTACTGCAGCCAGAATGCTCCTTGGAAGCGAGAATAGCCAGAGTTGTCTCACCTACTTTGTTATATTGTTGGAGAAAAATATGCTTGGTAAAGTGGAAGGTCAAGGAAAAAGGGGAAGGTGGAAGGCCCTCAACAAGATGGCTGCAACACAGTGGCTGCAACAATGTGCTCAGGTATAGCAGGGATCATGGGGCTGGCACGGGAACAGGCAATATTTTGTTCTGGTGTGCATAGGGTCACTGTGAGTCAGATGACGTGATAGCACCTAACAACAATGCTTGAAATAAATCATACTGTGCTTGTGAAAATATGAGATTTTAAAAAATTTTGTAAAAATGCAAAACACTGTCTTGATGTGAAACATCATTGTAGTTCAACATCATGGACACTAGGAAAATGTAAATTAATAGCACAGTGAGACGCCACTACAGAATTAGAATGACTAAATTAAAGACACTGATAATACTAAGTTCTGGCAAAATGTGTAGCAACTAGATCTCTGACAAATTGTCAACAAAAATGTAAAATGATTCAGTCACTCTAAAAAACAGTTTGACAATTTCTTATAAAGTTAAACATACACTTATAATATAACAGATAACTCCTGGATATTTATTCCAGAGAAATGAAAACTTACGTTCATACAAAAACCTGTACATAAATGTTTATATCAGCTTTATTTGTAGTAGCCAAAAAAACTGGAAGCAACCTTGTTGTCTTTCACTGAGTGAGTTAATAAACTGTGGTACATCAATGTCCTGGAATACTACTCAGAAATAAAAAGAACAAGCTTGTATGGATCTTAGTCATTATTCTGAGTGGAAAATCAGTTTCAAAAGGTTAAATATTGTATGATTCTGTTCATTAAACATTCTTGAAATAGCAAAATTATAGTGATAGTGAACAGATCATTATTGCTAGGGGTTAGAGTTGGGAGACAGTGAGCCTATAGAGGGGTAGTATGAGGGAGTTTCTTTCAGAAAATAAAATAGTTCTGTATCTTGATTGTCACAATGGTTACATGATTTTATGAGTATGGTAAAATTTCATAGCACTGTGTACCAAATATATAAATATATATAGTTTGTTTTGAAGAGATTTCTATCTTCCTTATTATTATAATTATTTTATAGACTCTTCGTGCTTAGCTGTGAACTGTCTTGTAATAATGTGGAATGATTGAAATGTTTTCTTATTGAAGAAATGTTACAGAAATAAGGGTATAGGTGTACTTACTCGACATGGTAATTTAACTCCCTTTAAATTACCCTTTAAAGGTGTAAATGGTCAAATGTGAAAATAAACTCAGATAAAGCTTACTTTTATTTATATTTTACTCTTTTTTAAAAATTTTACAATCACTCTTTCAAGGAAGCCTCTGGAAAAAGAATTTTACATAAATGTTCATAGCTCACTCAAATGTGATTTATCTTATTATTTAAGAGACTGTACATACCTTGCCAGGTCCTACTTTAGCTGCTAAATCTGTTTACTATTAAGTAAATTTGCTTTTATTCCAATTTCATAATAAACATAACAGTGTAAAATGAATTCTTTTCTTATGATATAATACATGCACAGTTCATCTCAAAGTAAAACTTTTATAAGATGAGCCTATGGATGCTAAAATATTAGCCTCCATCAGACAGTATAAGACTATCCTTGTGGCTAACATCACCAGTATTCACTAGTATTTTCAATTCTCTTTCCTTTTGTGGCTATATGAAAAGCTGTGTTTCCTAGTTCTGCAAGTTGGGCAGGGCCATGTGACTAGTTATGCTAATGGACAGTAACTAAAAGTGATGTGTGCCACTTCCAAGCCAAAGCATTTAATCATCAGTCCATGATTCACCATGCTGTCTTTCCTGGCACAAGGAACCCTGAGATATCACCTTGAGATGGAGATGCCAGAAGAAGGAAGCAATCTGGAATACTGAGTTACTAAATAAAGTGCTGCCCTGGAGAAATTCCTAGACTATCAGCAGAATTGACTAAGAAAATTTTATGTGATAAGTCTCTGAGTTCTAGTGTAGTTTAGTATTATAGCATTACCTAGACTATCCTGACAGATAAAATCTATATATTAACTTTGCTGATGTTAAAAGTTTTCATTGAAAGGATGGCTCAAGATGGCAGCTTACTCACACACACCATGCTGTTCCCTTATGGCAAAGAACCAAGAACCAAGTGAAACAGATTCAAAAGACAATCTGGGAATCCAGAACAACAAATGGAAAGATGAAGAATTACTTAAACACCAAACAGAAGGAGAAAGTTAATGAAAACATTGAATAAGGAGACTTATGGACTGTAGGTGCCCTGACATCTGGCCAGGCAGAACATAGCTACCTCAAGAAAAAGTGAGTAGTTTTCTCAAGTGAGGAACACAGGAAGGCAACTTCATGGAATCTCCAATAGGAGACAGATACTGTTTAGACAAACTCAGAATGAAGAAAAGTGAACAGAACATGAACTGGATCCAAGAAAAGAAAGTACACAAGGCAAGTGAAAGCTCTAGGGATCTAGGACCATACAGCAGGGTGGGAGATAGAAAATAAGGAAAGACTTACTCACCAGCAGCAGTCCTTGATCATTTGGGCAAATGGATCTGATGAAATGGAGGATCCTTGAAGTGGCAGCTGGAGATCCCTCACCCAACCAGACTCTGGACAGCCTCTTCTCCTCACATTTGGTCAGGACCAAGTCCTGATTACTATCTGCATTCTATGGGGGTGTGCCCCAGTGCCCAAGTCAGATACTGGGAGAACACACTCCCCTTCTCTTCCCCCCTTGTGACCAGTGGTGTGTTTCCCTCTCACCCCCTCATCTAGCAATCCATGGTGTAGGCTCCCACACCATTGGATCTGACCAGAGGTTTGTGCCCACTCACCCATCCCCTTGCTGCTCTGCCCACCTAACAACTGACTTTGTGCACTACCACCATCAGACTGGTGACCGGAGTTGTGAGTCCATCCTTGCCTCCACCACTCAGCCTGCTCAGTAATCAGTGGTGCAAGTTTCCATGCCACCCACCTCATGTCCTGTTAACCTGTGCACCCTCACCTTAATCACCTGGCAACCAGTAGTGTGTATATACAACACTCAACCCAGTGGCCAGTGAGAATACTTCCTGCACCCATGCTCTGGTGACCAGCTGGACAGACACATCAACTCATCAGTAACACTAGTCCTGACAGGCACTATCTTTGCTCCTGCCAAATGAGGAGGAGGAGACCTAATGCCTTCATCCAACATCCACCCAGCTGCCATGTCACACAGCCCATACTCAAAACAGTTCCTGCAGGCCATCTGCTCTTGAACTGGAGCACCTTAATATCCCACCACCTACTGAGATGCCAATTCATGCATGCACAGTGGGCTTACCCCCTCCATTGATAGCACTGTACCACAGTGAAGGAGATATGGTAGTGCTATGGTTAAGGTATTGGGCTGCTAACTGAAAGGTCAGTGGTTCAAACTTACTGGATGTTCCACCAGAAAAGGATGATGCAGTCTACTTCCATAAAGATTTGCAGCCTTGGAAACCCTATGAGAGTCTTTATGAGTCAGAAATGACTTGATTGCAGTACGTTTGGTCTCACAGTAAGTATGAAGACAACCTGCCCTTAGCTCCAGATAATGCAGTAGCTGCTAGCATCAATCCACAAGGAGGTCATGATCCCATAAAGGCTGTGAAGAGACTCTGACCACCCAACGCCTATCACCAAAAATCATGGAAAGAACTTACTCTCCCCCTTCCACTCGATCTGTTACAGGAAGATATATGAATCTAGCCAGAGAGGATTCACATGTGAGTGTAAACCACCATACCCAGTAGCTAGAGGAAAATATACCTGCCAGTAGACCCCATCACAGTTATATATAGATCAGAAACACAAAAGAACAAAACTTAAAATAATACAAAGGAAGAAAGACACTCTAAAGAGAGAGAAAAAAATAAAGAAACAAAGCTCCAGATGCATCAAAAGAAAACAAAAAATTCAGCACAAAACAAAGATATATACAATCAATAAACCAAAAAAACAAACTCACTGCCATCAAGTTGGGTCTGACTCATAGTGACCCCTCCTTGGGTTTCCAAGGTGGGGTCACTACAGGAGTAGATTGCCCAACCTTTCCTCTGAGGAGGGGCTGATGGGTTTGGATCTCCAGGCTTCTGATTAGCAGTCAAATCCCTTAAGCACTATGCCATCAGAGCTCCTATAATCAATAAAGATATATCTAAATAAGTAAACACCAAAATGCCTCAGAGATATCACAAAATAACAAATCATGTGAAGAAACAGGATAAGATGGCTCAAACAAGTGACCAAATTAAAGTGGCAGAAAACCTTCCTGAAGAAGAAATGATAATAGAACTACCCAATATGGAATTCAAAAGACATATATATAGGATCCTCAAAAAGATCAAACAAAATACAGACAAAACCCTACAAGAATTCAGGAAAACAATACAAGAATAAAATGACAAAATAGTTAGTTAGGAACCATATAAGAGCAACAACTAGAAATCCAGAAAATTAACAATGAAATATCAAAAATAGATAACTCATTGTAAGGACACAAATAGAATTGAATCAGTGGAAGACAGAATCAATGAAATAGAACAAATCCCTTGACACTAATTTATTTGAGGAGCAATCAAAAAACGATGAAGAAGAATGAAGGAAGCCTAAGAGTTATGTGGGATACTATAAAGAGGAATAATTTATACTTACATAGGATTCCAGAATAGGGGAGGAAAAAAAGAATAGAGAAAAGTTTTGAAGATTTATTTGAAGAAAATTTCCCTAATATGAAAGATGAGATGGGATAGTTAAAGTTGTTTGTCAATTTGGCTGGGCCATGGTTTTGAGTGGCTGTGCAGCTGGATGTAGTTATTCCCCATGAGGAGATTGTAATCACCTCTGCAGTGAAATCTGCTGTGAACAGTTAGGGAGCTGTTTTTGAAGTGGGATCTGCTTCCTATACATAAGGAGAAGCTTTGGGAACATTCAAAATCTTTTGACATATATGGATCCTACATTTGGCTGAGTCTTCATCTCAGTGGCCTGCCATGTTGCCTGTCAATCTTGTGATAGTTCCTGGACTTGAACTAGCAGCCTGCCATTTTGTCTGCTAATCTTGGGACTGTGCTATTTTACTTGTTGATCTTGGGTTTGTCAGCTTCAGCAGCCAGCAGCTGCATGAGTCAGAAAAAGCCTTCAGCTCTACTGGACATGGAACAGGAGGCAGAGCTTAAGCCCAAGGTCAAGGAGCCTTCACCCAGCCCCTACAGCTGGCACTTTGAACTCAAACTTCTAGTCACCTCCTAAACTGTAAGAGAATAAATCCTTGTTTATTAAAGCCACCCATTTGAGGTATGTCTGCTTTAGCAGCCCTAGAGAACAAATACAGATGGTTTTCATCCAAGATGCTTAACAAATCCCATACAGGGTAGACTTCAAAAGAAAGTCACTAAGATATATTATAATCAAATTTTCCAAAATTAAGACAAAGAAATAATTCTGAGAGTAACTCATGAAAGACAAAATATCACCTACACAGGGGCACCAATAAGACTAAGTGCTGATTTCTTGGCAGACACCATGCAGGCAAGAAGACAATAGTGGAAGAAAGAATATATAAAATATATAAAACCCTGAAAGAAAAGAATCATCAAGCATCATCTATGCAGCAGAATTATCTTCAAATACCAAGGCAAAACTAGGACATTCCCAGAAAAATAGAAATTAAGGGAGTTTGTAAATACCAGACCAACTTTACAAGAAATATTAAAGGAAATCATTCAGACAGAGAACCAATGACATCAGACAACAATCTGAGATTAAGCCATATGAATGACAGCATCACTCAAATAACAACTGAGATAAAATTCTCAAAAGGAAAATGATGCTGTAAAAAAAAAAAAAAAAATCCTGGAACCAGGGATGTCAATCTGTAAATGCCAACAACTTTTTAAAGAAGGTAATAAATGGTGCGGTTATGTAACTTCCATATAGAAAGAAAGTCAAGCAATACCAATATATTACAGACTGTGTTAAAATTAAGAAGATAAAGGTAAATTTCAGAGCAACTACAAAGAAAACTAATAATTCTACTCATCAAGATAAAGAGAAAAATTAAAAAAGACTCAGTTAACACAAAATCAACACCAAAGAATGTGAAATGAAAATCCATAAACAAAAAGAACTCAACACAGAAACGTAATTAGAACAAAGAAACCATTAACACCACAAAGGAGTATGGCAAAATGGCAGCGTACATTCATACCTATTGATAAAGACACTAATTGTAAATTGTTTAAATGCACCAGTCAAGAGACACAGAATGCAAGGATGGGTGAAAAATATGACTCATCAATGTATTCCTTACAAGAGACACACCTTAGACACAAAGACATAAATAGGTTAAAAATCAAAGGATAGAAAAAAATATATATTAAGCAGCAATAACCAGAAAAGAGTAGGAATGGCCATAAAAATCTCTGATAAAACAGACTTTAAGTCAAAATCTATTGTAAGAGACAAATAAGAGCATTGTGTAAAGATTAAAGTGTCAATCCACCAAGAGGACCTAACCATAATAAATATTTACACACCCAATGACAGAGGTCCAAAATATATAAAACAAACTCTAACATGATTGAAAAGAGAAATGGACAGTTCTTTAATGATAGTAGAAGATTTTAACACATGAGTTTCGATGATGGACAGAACTAGAAAGAAACTCAACAAAGATAGAAAAGATCTAAATAATGCAATTAACCTAGTTGACCTCATGGATACATATGGAACACACCAAACAGCCTCACAGTACACATGCTTTTCCCATGAACATGGATCATTCTCCAGAAAAGACCATATTTTAGGCCCCAATGCAAGCCTCAATAAATTAAAAAAATGGTGAAATAATCCAAACCATCTTCTCTGATCATACCTATAAAACCAAATATCAATTATAGAAAGAACAAGGGGAAGAAATTTAAACACATGGAAACTAACACCTTACTTAAAAAATTATTGGGTAATAAAGGAAATGAAAAATTAAATTTAAAAATTCTTAGAATCAAATAAGAATAAAAATAAAACATACCAAAATCTTGCAACATAGCAAAAGCAGTGCTCAGAGGAGAATTTATAGCAATAAATGCACACATCAAAAATGAAGAAAGGGCCAAAATCAATACCTGACCCTGACAACTTGAACAAATAGGAAAGGAACAGCAAAAGAAGTCCATAGTCACCAAAAACCAAAAACCAAAAAAAAAAAAAAAGAACAACCAAATTCACTGCTGTCAAGTCCATGAGACTCATAGTGATCCCTCCTTGGGTTTCTGAGGTGGTATCTCTACAGAAGTAGATTGCCAATCTTCTTTCCAAGGAGTGGCTGGTGGATTTGAACTGCTAGCCTTCTGGTTAGCAGTCAAATGCCTTAGGCACTATGCCACCAGGAGAAAGGAAATAATGATCAGAGGAGAAATAAATGAAACAGGAAAACAACAGAAAGACTCAACAAAACTAGAAGTTGGTTCTTTGAAAGGATCAGTAAAATTGAAAAACTACTGGCCAAAATAACAAAGGGAAAAATGAGAACATGCAAATAAGCAAAATAAGAAATGAAATGGGTGACATTTTAACAGAAAAAAAAAAAAGTGAGATAAAGAGGATCATAACAGAATATTATGGAAAATTATACTCCAACAAATTTAAAAATATAGAGAAAATGGACAAATTTCTATATACTCATCACTTACCTAAACTAACACATAAATAGAGGTAGAAAATTACTCTAAGATGAAAAGGAGATGGTATGGAAGTTAAAATTAAGTTTGAGAAAATTTTCTCATAAAAAAAGAAATTGAATAGATCGTTAAAATTCCCAACCAAATAAATCCTCAGTCTAAACGGTTTCACTTGATAATTGTATGAAACATTCAAAGAAGAAATGACACAATTCTACTCAAACTATTCCAGAATATAGAAAAGGAAGGAATTCCCTAATTCATTCTATGAAGCCAATATAATTCTGATACCAAAGCCAGACCAGTTACAGACCAATCCCTTCACGTATAGACTCACAAATTCTCAACAAAATTCTAGCCAACAGAATTCAACAGCATATAAAAAAAAAATATTACATCATAATCAAGTGGGATTCATAGCAGGGATGCAAGTATGGTTCAACATTACAAAATGAATCAACATAATCCACCACATAAATAAAACAAAGGAAAAGAATCACATGATCATCTCAAATGATGCAGAAAAAGTATTTGATAATATCCAACATCCCTTCCTGATAAAAAAACTCTCAGCAAAATAGAAATAGAAGAGAAATCACTCAACATAA
>NW_006921692.1:6663095-6666607 GCF_000298275.1 Orycteropus afer afer | reverse complement strand
GGATATTATCCTATCACTGATAGCATTGTACTTCAGGACAGATCTTGGAAAATCCTTTGTGATGATGAATGCCACACCATTCCTCTTCAAACTGTCATTCCCAGCAAGTAGATCATATGGTTGTCTGATTCAAAATGTCCAAAAGCCATCCATTTCAGCTCACTAAAGCTGAGGATATCAATCTTTATGTGTTCCATTTCATTTTTGACAACTTCCAGTTTTCCTAGATTCATACTTCATACATTACATGTTCCAATGATTAATGGATACCTGCAGCTGTTTCTTTTCAATTTGAGTGGTGCCACATCAGCAAATGGAGGTCTCAAAAGCTTTACCTTATCCGTATGGGTTTCTCAGATGATGCAGCTCTTTCCAAGTCTATTTTGAGAGCCTTCTAACCTAACCAACTATTCATAAAGTTGCGTGGTAATGTATCAGACAGTGTTTCTTTGCTATTCATAAGGTTTTCCCTGGTCGATTCTTTGAGAAGTGGATGGCCTCTTCCTTTTTCCTAGTTTGTCTCAGTCTGTAAGCTGGGCTGATACCTATGTACCATGTGCATCCCTCTGGGTTTGAAACACCATTAGCTCAGCCTCAAAACTCACATCAACACATCACCACGGTGGGACAAACCAACAGACAAGTTTGTGTCCCTGTTGGAAACCTCTTGTACCACCTTTACCCGGGTCCCTGCGGCTGACTCCTCCTCTGTCCCGGTTCCTGGGCCTTTTCCTCCCCTTTCTCCTGCTCTCCCTCCCTGCTGCTTTGGGCATGCCTGTGTTCCCTCTCCTCACCTGGATCCCTGTAGCTCACTCCCTTTAGTCCCAGGGCCCAGGCCTATTCGTCTCCTCTCTCTGGTTCTCCTGCCCTGCTGCTTTGGGTGTTCCTGTGTTCCCTCTCCTCACCTGGATTGCTCTGGCTCTCTCCCATCAGTCTCGGTCCCAGGCCTATTCGTCTGCACTCTCTGGTTCTCCTGCCCTGATGATTTGGCATGCCTGTGTTCCCTCTCCTCACCTTACAATACCTTAGCTGAATTTCTGAATGCCATTTAATTGGCCACTGTTTGGAACACAGGTAAACAATTTCACGTGTGCAGAGCAGAACTGCTCCATAGAGTTTTCAAGGCTAAGAGCTTTTGGAAGTTGACAGGCCTGTCTTCAAAGGTGTCTTTGAGTGGGTTTAAACCTTTCAGCTTCTTGTGGAATGCTAAATCATTTGAGCCTAAATCGATAAACTCAGACTGATCCAATTTTACATTCCTTGCACCATAATCCCACACTCTCAGTAGCCATTCCCATGTATATTTTATAGGTTTCTGTCTGTACATGTTAGCAAAATCAAGTAGGTCTTTTCAGGTGTAGCATAGCACCTCCTCAGTCACACTTTCTATTTCACCTTTTGGGGCTCACTTGGACTTTAGTTATAGGTCTAACAACAACAATGGGTGGTTGAGGCAGTTCCGGAGAACATTCAGGAATGTCTTCCATGGCCTCTGCCTCAAGCAATGACCCAGCAGGATCAATTTGGCTAATCCCATCAAACTGAGGTAGAGGGGATAATGGTTTTACAGTAATCCCTTCAGATGGGAGGGATTCAACAGAATTTACAGGCTCCATACATATCCTGATCTTCCTGACAATCTGTCCATATGTCCCCATTCCAGGTTTCAGGATCCCATTTTTTACCAATAAATGTTCTCACTTTAACATCAGACACCATTCTGAGTTGGCAATTTAATTGGCGTTGTAATTCAGCCTCCCTTACAACAAGACTCTGGGTTTGGTTTTCAGCAATATTAGCTGTGTTACTAGAAGATATAAGACATCCTTTCAGAGCACAACTGGAAACACTGAGGTCTTTTATGCGGCACTTAAGCCAAGATTCAGCAGCGCTGAGCTCATCTTGTTCTTTCACCACTTTGTCTAGTGTACGTAGGACCAACCAACCAGCTTCCTTATACTCCTCATGCTGACAAAATTGCAAAAATGTATCAAATATGCGATCACCCAGAGCATCACTTCTCACAAGTACTTGATCTATTGGTGGTGATATTTCACATATTAATGTTGCCACCTCACACCACAGATTAGCAGGGCCCTCTATACTAACAGAGGCAGTGTCACTAGTGTCTTTAAGATTAATCAAACTGGGGAACCAATTTAGGAACCCCATCCTTATGATTTTATCTCTCTAGAACCACTTCCAGTACCAAATGTGTTAGACTGGGTTCTCTAGAGAAAAAAAAAAATCAGTAAAGCTTATATATATGTATATGTATATGTATATGTTGTTGTTGTTGTTGTTATGTGCTGTCAAGTTGGACCCGACTCATAGCGACCCCTCCTTGGGTTTCTGAGGCAGTATCACTGTGGAAGTAGGTTGCCCCATCTTCCTTCCGAGGAGTCGCTGGTGGGTTTGAACTGCCAGCCTTCTGGTTAGCAGTCAAGTGTTTTAGGCACTATGCTACCAGAGCTCCCATATATATATATATACAGAGAGAGACATTTATTTTAGGAAATGGCTCACACACTTATAGAAGCTGACAAGTCCAAAGTTCTTGGATCAATTGTCAAGCTGGAGGATTTTCCCAACTTTTGCAGCTGCAGGGGCTGAACAGCTCAAGGTTGGCAGGCAGCATACTGGCTGTTGATTCCAACAAATGACGAATCCAAGATTTCCAGGCTGAATGTTGGATTGTTCACTCATGGACAGTTGACTCCCAATCCATAGAGAAATGTCTCCTTTTCCCAGGATGTCGATAGATATACTGTAAGCAGGCCACACCCCTAGCTTGCTTTCAACAGATTGGCTGCTCAAAACATGATCATCTGATCCCATCATGGGAATAACCACATCACAACAGCTTAAACAACACAGAATTGTGGTCCAGCCAGGTTGACACACAGCTCCAACTATCACAGCATATATGCAAAAATAAGGCCAACACTATTCTCAAGAGAGAAAGATTAAGAACATTTCCCTTGATAATGGAACATGACAAGGATTCCCTTTATCACTACTATTATTAAATATTGTACTGGAAGTCCTAGCTAGATCCATAAGGCAAGAAAGGAAAATAAAAGGTATCTAAGTTGGAAAGGCTCCAGGAATTGATGGAATACTCATTGAGATATTTCAACAAATGAATGCCCCATTGGAGACACTCACTCGGTTATGCCAAGAGATTTGGAAGAGAGCTACCTGGCCAGCTGACTGGAAGAGATCCTTATTTGTACCCATTCCAAAGAAAGGGGATCCCACAGAATGTGGAAATTATAGAACGATATCATTAATATCGCATGCAAGTAAGATTTTACTGAAGATAACTCAAAAATGGTTGCAGCAGTATATTGACAGAGAACTTCCTCTTCCATTCAGAAGAGGACGTGGAACAAGGGATATTATAACTGTTGTGAGATGGATCTTGGCTGAAAGCAAAGAATACCAGAAAGATGTTTACTTGTGTTTTATTGACTATGCAAAGGCATTTGATTGTGTGGATCATGACAAAT
>NW_006921692.1:6657922-6662354 GCF_000298275.1 Orycteropus afer afer | reverse complement strand
TCTCACTTATTTTGGTCATGTTGTCAGAAGGGACCATTCCTTGGAGAAGGATGTCATGCTTGGTAGGGTGGAGGGTCGATGAAAGAGGGGGAGGCCTTCAACGAGATGGATTGACATGGTGGCTGTGATGTTGGGTTCAAGTATAGCAGGGATTGTGGGGCTGGCGTGGGATCGGGAAGTGTTTCATTCTGCTGTGCATGGGGTTGCTATGAGTTGGAAATGACTCAATGGCACCTAACAACAACAACAACAATTTGGAGAGAAAGAAATAAAAGTGTCTGTACTTGCAGATGAGGTGATCCTATACATAGAAAATTCCAGAAACTCCACAAGAAAATTAATGAAACTAATAGAAGGATTCAGCAAAATGCAGGGTATGAGGTCATCATACAAAATCAGTTGGGTTCCTCTACATTAACAAGGAGGACTCTGAAACGGAAATCAAGAAAATAATACCAATTTCAATAGCCCTTCAAAGGATAAAATAAATAGGAATAACCCTAACTAGGGATGTAAAAGACCTAGACAGAGGAAACTATAAAACATTATTGCAAGAAACTAAAAGTTGTCATTAAAAAAATGATGAAAATTTTAATACTACAAAAAGCAATCATTGATATAATGCAATTTTAACCCAAATCCAATGACATTCTTTAATGAAATGGAAAAACTAATCTCCAATTTTATATGGATAGAAAGGTGGCCTTGAATAGCTAAAGCAATATTGAAGAAGAAGTACAAAGTAGATAGAAGCCCTCCTACATGTCCCAATCTCAAAACTTACTATATAGCCACAGTAGTCAAACAGCCTGTTACTGGTTCAATGATAGACACATAAACCAATGGAATAAGAATTGAGAACACAGAAGTAAATCCATCTATCTGTGGACAACTGACTTTGACAAAGGATCTAACTCCAATTCAATGGTGGAAGAAAGAGTAATTTTAACTAATGGTGTTGGCAAAACTTTATATTCATATCCAGGAAAATGAATCAGGATACACACCTCACACCATGCACCAAAAACAAACTCAAAATAGATCAAAGACCTAAATGTTTAAGCTAAAACTATAAACTTCCTGGAAAATAACTTAGAGTCAAACTATTGTTGTTGTTGTTAAGTGCCATCAAGTTGGACCTGACTCATAGCGACTCCTCCTTGGGTTTCCGAGGCAGTATCACTATGGAAGTAGATTGCCTAACCTTCCTTCCAAGGAATGGCTGGTGGGTGTGAACCGCCAGTCTTCTGGTTAGCAGTCAAGTGCCTTAGGCACTACACTACCAGATGTCCCAGGGTCAAACTAGGGGACTTAGCTTTCAGCATAAATAGCCTATCAAACAAAACTAAAACAGCATGAATGACAGAAGACAAATTAGATAACTGGCACCTCCTAAAAATTAAATACTTATGCTCATCAAAAGACTTTACCAACAGTAAAAAGAGAACTTACCTACCTTTTTCCCAAAAAGTTGGAAAAAAACTTTTTGCGACTACATATCTAATAAGGATTTCATCTCTAAAATATATAGATGAACAACCTAAAGACAAAAAAAGTCTAATTAAAAAATGAGTTAAGGACATCAACAGACCACCAAAGAGAACATTCAGGCAGTCAACAAACACATGAAGAAATGTTTGCTATGATTAGGCATTGTTGTTGTTGTTGTTGTTGTTATGTGCCGTCGAGTCGGCCCCGACTCATAGCGACCCCTCCTTGGGTTTCCGAGGCAGTATCACTACGGAAGTAGGATTGCCCAACCTTCCTTCCGAGGAGTGAGTGGCTGGTGGGTTTGAACCGCCAGCCGTCTGGTTAGCAGGCAAGTGTCTTAGCCACTATGCTACCAGAGCATTAGAGAGTTGCAAATCAAAACTATAATGAGATACCATTTCACCCCTACCAAAATGGAAATGATCAAAAAAGCAGAAAACAACAAATTGTGGCAAGATAGTAGAAGAATTGGAAACCTTATACACTGCTGGTAGGCCTGTAAAATGGTACAATCACTAGGGAAAAAAGTGTGGAGTTTTTCTAAAAGCTAGAAATAGAAATACCTTATGATCAAGCAATCCCACTTCTAGGTATATATCCTAGAGATAGAACAGTGACATGAATAGACATATGCACACCTATGTTAATTGCAGTATTGTTAACAACAGCAGATGATAGAAACTTAAGTGCCCATTATTGGATGAAAGGATAAAAAAAATATTAATGTGTTACATACATACAATGGAATATTACACAATTATAAAGCATAATAAGGAGCTCTGGTTCTGTAGTACCTAAGGCATTTGACTGCTAACCAGCAATCAATCTACTTCCATAAAGATTTACTGCCTCGGAAACCCAATGAGAGTCATTATGAGTTAGAATCAACTCAATGGCAGTGAATTTGGTTTTTTGGTTATAGAGAATAATGAAGAGTTTGTAAAATATCTTATAAAATGGATGGATCTGGAATGCATTATGCTAAGTGAAATAAATCAATCACAAAAGTATAGTCTCACTGTTATAAAAATTCAAGAATAAATATACACACAGAAAGCAAAGTTCTTTGATGGTTACTAGGGATGGGAGAGAGAGGAAGGGGGGTTCACTTTCTAGATAGTAGACACTTTTTACTTTTGTGATAGGAAAGACAATCCCAAATATGGAAAGTCATTCAGTATCCCCTTGTTCTGTTAAAATGACAGCCTCTTGGTTTATGAACAGGCTCCTCATGAGCACACTTACATGTTCTGAAATTCTCATATTTTACAATGTTATCCATAATTTGTTATGATATAAACAGTTGAATGCTTATAGTTATTAAAACACAGGTAAATATCTTTCTGGTGTTCTTTGCTTTCAGTCAAGTTCCATCTGACATTAGCAATGATATCTTATTCCATGTCCTCTTCTGAATCTAGCTTCAATTTCTGGAAGTTCCCTGTCAATATACTCATGCAACCGTTTCTGATTATCTTTAGCTAAATTTTATTTAAGTGTGATATTAATTTTATTATTTGATAATTTCCACATTCTGTTGGATCACCTTTCTTTGGAATGGGCACAAATATAAATCTCTTCCAGTAGTTTGGCCAGGTAGCTATCTTCCAATTTCTTGGCATGAATGAGTAGGCCTCTCCAGTGCTTCATTCATTTGTTAAAAAATCTCAATGGGTATTCTTCCAATTACTGGAGGCTGGTTTTTTGCCAATTCCTTTAGTGCAGCTTGGGCTTCTTCCTTCATTACCATTGGTTCTTCATCATATGTTACCTCCTGAAAAGTTTGAACATCAATCAATTCTTTTTGGTACACTGACTGTGTATTCCTTCCATGTTCTTTTGATGCCTCCTGCATTGTTCAATATTTTGTCCATAGAAACCTTCAGTATTGCAATTAAAGGCTTGAATTTTTTCTTCGTTTCTTTCAGCTTGAGAAATGCCAAGTGTATTCTTCCCTTTTGGTTTCCTAACTCCAGGTCTTTGCACATTTCATTATAATAATTGACTTTGTCTTCTTGAGCTGCCCTTTGAATCTTTTGTTCAGCTCTTTTGTTTCACCATTTCTTCCATTTGTTTTAGCTACTCTCCATTCAAGAGCAAGTTTCAAGGTTTCTTCTGACATCCATTTTGGTCTTTTTCTCCTTTTCTGTCTTTTTAATGACCTTTTGCTTTTTTCATGTATGAGGTTCTTGATGTCATCCCACAACCTGTCTTCACTCATTGGTGTTCTTGCATCAAAGCTATTCTTGAGACGGTGTCTAAATTCAGGTGGCATATAATCAAGGTCATATTTTGGCTCTCATGGATTTGTTTTAATTTTCTTTAGCCTTAACTTGGGCTTGCATATGGGGAATTGATAGCCTATTCCATAGTCAGACTTCCTGGCTTTGTGTTGACTGATGATATCGAGCTTCTCCATTGCCTCTTTTTCCACATATGTAGTTGATCTGATTCCTGTGTATTCCATGTGACAAGATCCATATGTATAGTTACCATTTATATTGTTGGAAAAAAGATGTTTTTAATAGATAAGTCGTTAGTCTTGCAAAAGTCTATCATACAATCTCTGGCATCATTTCTATCAACAAGACAATATTTTCCAACTACTGATGCTTTTTCTTTGTTTCTAACTTTCACGTTTTAATCACCAGTAAGAAGCCTTCATCCTTCCTCCCAGTCTGTCTTTGTCTGGAAACTGCACTGCAGCTGTCCATCATGGGTGACCCTGCTGGTATTTGACATACTGGTGGAATAACTTCCAGTCTCACAGCAACATGCAACACACCACAGTATGACAAGCTGACAAACATGTGGTGGGTTTTTCTAATAGTCTATGGTATAGACAATATTCTTCACTCACATCATAATTCAAATTTATCAACTCTTCCATAATTAAAATTCTACAATCTCTTCTGAAAGCTCAATTAAGTTCTAGGTTTTT
>NW_006921692.1:6648589-6657822 GCF_000298275.1 Orycteropus afer afer | reverse complement strand
AAAAAGCAGACCTAGAACTTAATTGAGTTTACATGAACAGTTTTCTACCTCTTGGATCACAACTGTTTATTTTTTAAGTGTCTCTTTGTATGGAAGTGGTCCCTGGTGGTGCAGTGATTAAGTGCTTGGCTACTAACCAAAACGTCAGTGATTTGAACCCACAAGCCATTCTAAAGGAGAAAGATGTGGCAATCTGCTACTGTAAGGAATATAATGTTGGGAACTCTATGGGGCAGTTCTACTCTGTCCTATAGGGTCACTATGAGTCAGAATCAACTCAGTGTGGTGAGTTTAGTGTTTTGTTTCTTTAATGGCAAGATTTTATCTGAGACTTGCTTCATTCAACTTAGTAGCAAGGTTGTGGCACAGTAACCACCCTCTCCATTTATATCTAGCATTTGGTGGCTATTTTATTTGCCAAAAAGAACAAAAGAGTTGTGCATGACCAAATTGGTTTAGATCAGTTTGGAAAAGAGTCTTATTGCTTTTTCTGAGTAAGATAGCTTGAGTCTGTCTACTTCTCTTCATTGCTACTATCACTCAAAGCCCTGCTACATTCATCTCTCACCAGAACCACTAGAGTAACCTTCTAACTTGTTTTTTATACCCATTGGTTCTTCTTCCATTGCACTGTCAACATTAGAGCAATCCCTTCAAAACACAAAATACAAATATATTCCTGTAATTCTATCCCTATCTCTGCCCCATTCAAAATCTTTCAATGCTTGGAGAAGATCATAAGGTAAAGAAAAACTTAATAAGGCTTACAAAAACCCTGTCAGGTTTGGCCCTACAGGCTTTTCTAGCCTTGTCTTGCATTCTTCTCTCACTCATTCTATGTGTTCCCAACTCATTGCACTTCCTTCAGTTGTTTGTACTTTTTCTGCTCCCATTCAACATAGAGGATATTTATGTTATGATTCCTCTATCTTGAAACCTCTTACTTTTCTTCTTTGTCCAATTTAAGATTACCTATCCTTCACATCTACTACATAGGTCAGTTCCGCAGCAAAACTTTCCCCAGTCTCTCGGATTGGTTCTGATAGAATCACTCATTCCTCCTTTGTGCTCCTGTCACACTGCAATTTTGTATTTGTATAATTATTGGATGAGTATTTGTGTTCACTACTAGATCTCACATTCAATTGGAACAGGTACCATGTGTAGTTTAACTAATTTTTATACACCTTGGAACCTACCAAAATGCTGAGATCATAGCACCTATCTGACAAATATTTGATGAAAGAATGAATAACTGATTGACTAATTGAATGACCTCAGATTGCTATGAATGTTGATTCAGAGTACCAGAATGTCTGAGTTCAAATACTGGCAGTTCCTAACTATGTAATGTTAGGAATGATTTTACCTCTTTGATATTCAGATTTGTCCTGTGTATTGGGAATAATTTTTACTTTATGGGTTTTACAAGGATTAAATTGGTTAATATATGTTAATAACTAATGTATATTAAAGCGATTCCTGACACAGGAAGTATTATGTATGTTACCTATTATCAATGTTATAATTATTATTGTCATTAATATATTTGTTATTTTACTAGGCTAGTACCTTAGGCTGTAACCACCTATGGCCATGGGTATTTTTCCTTTTAGATGCACCTACTCCTCACTTATTGACTATCTTGTTATCTGACATTTTGCTTTTATGACAACTTTGAAAAATATCTCAAGTGACACCTCTGTTGGTGCAGGCCTCATGTGGGGCTGTGGCCACACCTGGGGCACCCTCTGCAGGCCACCCCAAATGATATGCCAGAGGCTCTGGTGACAACTGGACCACTCAAGAGACAGTGGTTGACTGGCTAAGGGATACCTTCTCCCATTTACCTACAATATTTTGGTCCAGCTATATACAGAAGGCATGGAACAACTGTGGGATAATCAGTGGTTGTGAGTGGGCAGGAGGGATTGGGCAAGGGCCCAAAATTGCTAGGGAGGTCAAAGCATAAAAGTGGGAAGAAAAAAAAAGAGGAAAAAAAGGGAAGAAAATAATAATAATAATAATAAAGTGGGAAGAGAGGAGAGGGAAGGGGACCATGTGGAGCTGCAGGGCCAAGGCAGAGAACTAGTGGGATCCCTGCCTAGGGCTGGTGACAAGAGGCAGTGGATAGTGGGCAACACTCGACAACCACTATCCCTAACCCCTATGTGCTCCATGATATGGTGGGGAAGAGGGGCCTGCAACACTATGTGCATCCCAAGATGTACAAGGGGAACCCAAAGAGTGGTGAGTGACTGGACAGGAAACTGGTGCCAAAGATGGAGCATGTCTCCCAAATCTTGCATAACACAGATTTCACATAAAGACTCAGTCTTTGGAACCTAACCATGTTGTTAAGTGAGGAGTAGGTATACTGGAGTTCTGTTGTTTTTTGTGTGAAAACAAGAAGCTGTGTCAAAGACACAAAGTGAAAGAAGGAGCTTGTAAGTCTTTTTTGGGCGGTCCAGTTTTGACTTAGGTATAAGGATGCTACTATTAACCATGTGTCACTGATGTTTATTTGATCAGCCTTTGTGTTTAATGATGCCATAATAGCTTCAAAGAGTTCTGTATCTTCCTTTTAATAGGACACAACTTATGCTTGCAAAATAGCTGAGCCTACCATCTCTCTATGAGTTTTTCCATTAATTACTTACTTGTGAGACTTCTCATTAATCTTGATTTGAACTTCAAATAATGACACCTATTAGCATTATGTATAACACTATTGATTTCTTTAAGCTCTGGTGGTGCAGTGGTTAACCACTCAACTGCTAACCAAAAAGTCAATAAATTGAACCCACCAGTCAGTCACTCTATGGGAGAAAGATGTGGCTATTTGCTTTCATAAAGATTACAGTCTTGGTAACCCTCTGGGGAAGTTCTACTCTGTCCTATATGATCACTATGAGTAGGAATCAACTTCCTAGCAACAAGAAATTAATCTCATTGGACTATAAATCTTCCACACACTGAGAGACTGATTTTAAAATGTTAAAGCTGAAAGCTTATTACTTTTGAACACTATGTGTCTTAAACTGTTGAAAATATGTTCCTTCCATATTCAACAGATAGTGGAAATGTTCTTTATGTTCAGTGCAGAAGCAGTATTATAGGATCTTTATCTTAGTTGGGAATGCTTTTTATAGAAGTTGTAGATGTTGGTATTTTATTGTCCTCAGGGTCATCATCTACAGACAGGTCCACTGTAATCTGCCTTTAATTTAGGCAATAGGTCATAAACTGAAGAGTGTTTTTAGCTAAGTGTTGCCAATGATGCATTCTGTTCTTCCTTTACTACCAACCTTGAGAAACAATACTTTGTACTCTCCAAAGAAATTGAGATCACCTAGTTCTTGCAACATAGGTCATTTCAGTCAGGGAGATAAAAAAGAACTCTTTTCAATTCTTCACCAGTTCTTCCCAGTTTTTTGAGAAGGAGATACCTCTGAAAGCAACTGGATCAAAGTTACTAAGACTAAGGGTAGATCAAATAGCTATACTTTGCAGTCTATTGAAAACAGAACTAACTTTACTGGAAAAGAGGTCAGGCATTATAGTTATAAGAGGTGGAGGGAAGGTTACAGGGAAGTTACCAGAGTAAAAATTCCATCTTCACCTCTATCCTAGTTTGTTAGACTTTAAAATTCTAACATTATAAACTTATTTGTTAATATTTAATATTTTAAAAAGCAATCCTTTAAAGCAGTTACCTGAGGGAAAAAATGAATTCTCTATCAACTCCTGTTCCTGAAAGTGAATTTTGAAAGCACTGAGACCAAGGGGTAACACTAACTCCTGAAATCTCTGAATCGACTGTAGGGATGCTGTGGAGAAAAGGTTGAAAAAACACAGACTGCATTTACAGAGAGGCTAGAGTGAAATCTTTGGCCACAGAAAACAATGATTTCAATATGTGATGACTATGAGGAGGAAGAGAAAGAATGGAATTTTTTTCATTTGCTTCTCTGGGCATCTATAATAAAAGAAACAAAAATGTTACCATGTGATGAAATAGAACGAAAGTGGGACCCAGACAAAACAGGAAGGTCATTCATTGTCAGGCCTAATATGTGAATGCAACTTGTTATTGTTGTTCCTGTTAGGTGCCGTCAAGTTGGACCCAACTCATAGCAACCCCTCCTTGGGTTTCTGAGGCAGTATCACTACAGAAGTAGATTGCCCAACCTTCCTTCCAAGGAGTGGCTGGTGGGTTTGAACTGCCAGCCTTCTGGTTAGCAGTCAAGTGCCTTGGCACTACGCTACTACACTTTCTTAAATATCCTAGTTATTATTATTTTTTTTCTGCCCATAATCATGCTAAATTCATTCTCTACTTGCAGAGTGATTAGTACATACAGAGCTTCTTGAGAGTAGTACAAAATTTAAAATTTTTTGTTTTTGGAGGACTTCTCCACATGTCTTCTCTTCCAATAATTCATTCATCAATATACAAATCACTTACTTGTTAAACAAAATATGATAGATTGAGGGTCTTTCCATAAATAAGTGAGTGTTGTAGTTAAGTTTGTGTGTCAGCTTGACTGGGCCTGGTTGAGTGGCTGGGCAGCTGGATGTAGTATTCCCCATGATGAGACTGGTAATCAACTTCATGGTGGAATCTAATGTGGGCAGCTGAGCAGCTGCCTTAGGGATGTGCTCTGCTTCCTGTATTTAAGCAGAAGCCTTGGGAAATGGTCTCTATGTTATGGCAAACTTTAACCCTGCATGTAGCTGTGTTGTTGTTCAGCAGCCTGCCATGCTTTGCTGACCTTGGGACTTCCAATGGACTTGAATTAATGGTCTGCCATGTGGTTTGGTAACATCAGGACTGTGCCTTTTTACTTGTCAACCTTGGGCTTGTCAGTCTCAGCAGCCAGCAGCTGTTTGAGTGAAGAAGAGCCTCTAGCTTCAGTGGGCTGGGAGCAGGAAGCAGAGCTGAAGCCCAAGGTTAAGGGGCTTTCACCCAGCCCCTAGAGCCTGGCACTTTGAACTCAGACTTAAAGCCTCCAAATTGTGAGAGAATAAACTCCTGGTTTGTTCAAGCCTTCTCATTTGTGGTATATTCCTGTCAGAGCAGCACTAGGTAACCAGAACAGTGAGGAAGCACAGGTTCCATTGTCTTACAATGAGAACAAGGGAATATGCAGAAAAGTAAAGATAAGATGAATAGATAAGAAAGGGAATTTATTATGTGCCTGATATTTACTGTTGTTGTTGTTGTTATTTGCCATCGAGTAGGACCTGACTCATAGCGATCCCTCCTTGGGTTTCCGAGGTGGTATCATTACGGAAGTAGATTGCCCAACCTTCCTTCGGAGGAGTGGCTGGTGAGTTTGAACAGCCAGCCTTTTGGATAGCAGTCAAGTGCCTTAGCCACTATGCTACCAGATATTTACTAGTTGAACTTAAAAAAGAAAGAAAGAAAGAAAAAACTTCATGTGAAGAAAAACTAGCATCTTGTAGTGAACAAAGGAATTTTTGTGGTCAGTTGAAAATTTGCTAATGGGTACCAGAGAGGAACAGGAGGAACACAGGGGTTGTACCAATTTACAGCCTACCAGCGATATATCAGAGTAATATCATCAGAGTTTTAAAAGTTTATTGTGTAGTAATATCTGATTATGGTTTTAATTTGCATTTCCCTATAAATGATATTGAAAACACAAAATACAAGAAAGATGTCAACCTGTGTTTTATTGACTATGCAAAGACATTAGACTCTGTGAATCATAACAAATTATGGATAATATTGTGAAGAACGGGAATTCCAGAACACTTAATTGTACTCATGAGGAACCTGTGCATAGTCCAGGGGGCTGTCATTTGAACTGAACAAGGAGATGCTGCATGGTTTAAAATCAGTAAGGGTGTGCATCAGGGTTGTATCCTTTCACCATACTTATTTAATCTGTATGCTGAGCAAATAATCCAAGCAGCTGGACTATATGAAGAATGTGGCATGGGGATTTGAGGAAGACTCATTAACAATCTGTGACATGCAAATGACACAACCTTGCTTGCTGAAAGTGAACATGACTTGAAACACTTACTGATGAAGATTAAAGACTACAGATTACATCTCAACATTAAAAAAAAAAAAAAGAAAGAAAATCCTCACAACTGGACCAAAAAGCAGCATCATGATAAATGAGAAAAGATTGAAGTTGCCAAAGATTTCATTTTTCTTGGATCCACTATCAATACCCATGTAAGCAGCAGCGAAGAAATAAAATATTTTGTTGCAATGGGCAAATCCACTGCAAAAGACCTCTATAAAATGCTGAAGAGCAAACATGTCACTTTGAAGACTAAGGTGTGGCTAACCCAAGCCATGGTATTTTCAACTGCCTCATAGGCATGTGCAAACTGGACAATGAGTAAGGAAGACTGAAGAAGAGTTGGTTGTTGTTGGGTGCCATCGAGTCTTCTCAAACTAGTTTATACCTTTGAATTATGGTGTTACCAAAGAATACTGAAAACAGCATGGGCTGCCAGAAGAAGGAACGAATCTGTCCTGGAAAGAGTGCTGCCAAAATGTTCCTTGGAAATGTGAATGACCAGGCTTCATCTCACCTACTTTGGTAATGTTGTCAGAAGGGACCATTCCCTGGAGAAGGATATTGTACTTGGTAAATGGGGGCTCAGTGAAGAAAGGCAAGACCCTCAACAAGTACTGAGTTGTCAGTGCAAGCAAACATGGGTATATGGGTGAATAGATGGGTGGACAGGCTGAACTATTAGGTGTCTATGAAATGGGGAATGTATCCAAGAACATGTATAGGGTTGGCAGACAATGGTCATATAAGTTTATGTGAATGATCAGAATTCCCAGGTGTATAGTAGAGCTGACAAGGGGCAAGGTTGTGGTCACTGCTTGGTCACAGCCAGCTATCCAGAGGGACTGAGCAGTTGAACCTGTGGGCTTGGGACCACAGTCACAGGGGACATCGAGCTCAATTAACATAACATACTATACAAAACATTGTTCCACCTCCTACTTCGATGAGTAGAGACTGGGATCTTAAAAGCTAACAAGCTGCCATCCAGATGCAATGATGGGTCTCTCCTCATCCAGAGCAAAGAAGAATGAAGAATACCAAAATTCATGGAAACAATTAGTCCTAGAGACCGATCTGATCTGCAGCCTATATGACTGTGAGACCAGAAGAACTAGATGGTGCCCAGCTACCACTGTCATTCACTTGGAAGCGGATCTATGTAGGAGATCCTTGATAGAGAGGGAGAACAATGTGGAACAAAACTCAAGATCATAAAAAAGGACCAGGTTTGCTGGTCTGTTAGAGCCTGGTGGTACCACTGAGACTATGGCCCCTAGCTGCCCTTCAGGTCTGGAATTGAACCCACACCCATGGTTTCCAGCCAAACAAAAGACAAGCATATGAGATGAACATTTACCACAGGTAGATACACTCCTTGGAGAGAACAATCATGGGAGAAAGAAGGGCTGCTTATGCACAGGGAGACAACTCAGGGGGCAGGAGTGCATGGAGAGATAGACACAGGGAAGAAGTAACTATGGGGAAGAAGTGGGAGGGGAGCTGGTGCATTGTTGTAAACTGTGGTCAATGTCATGAGACAAAGTGTATGGGAACTGCTGTATGGAAAGTGAATTTGCTCTGTGAATCTTCACCCAAATCACAATTTAAAAAAAAAAAAAAAAAAGAGAGATTCTCAACAGGGTGGATTGACACAGTGGCTGCAATGATGAGCTTAATTAATTAATTAATTAATTATGATGATGGTGTCGGACAAGGCAGTTTTTGTTCTGTTTTACACAAGGTCACTAAAGCCATCCACTTGTGGTATTTCTGTTATAGCAGCAGTAGGTAATTAAGACTGAATTAATGAAAAAACTTCAGAGCTAATGTCAATTTTTCCAGCATCTTCTTTTGTGCATTAGTCTGATCCCATCTGCATTCTATTTGTTGTACTTTTATGAATTCTTTAATTTTCTGGTTTGCCAACAATGGGACTTTTTCTTGTTTTCAAGTAAATTTATTATTACTTTTAGTTTTGCTGTTATAGATAAGCTGATTGATGAGCTTAATTCATCATCTTGCTCTAATTTTATGGGTGTTTTTAATTTAAATCATAGGTTAAGATACTTTTTAACATGTTAGGTTTTGGGGCTCTGAGATTTTATACTTTAACTTTTTCGTGCTACAAATTTTAAAAGTGAGACTTGGAGAAGTAGTTCAACTTTTCCAAGTTCTCCTACAAAATATATATCTAATTTAATACAAATTGTTTGTAACTGCTATGTCTTGTCTAAGCTCATCTGTGAGGCATGCAGAATTCAGCAAAATAACACAATATTTCTATCAATTATCTTCCTGGGGCACATCTGCAGTACACTTCCCCTACATTTTCTCTGTCTACAATTTTTCATGACTGATAAATAGAAGACTTTCTCATAGACTATCTTCTAGCTATCTGTATTTCAAACTTGGTTTTCCCCTCACTATTTACATAACTTTCAGGTGGGTTACATGGGGCACACTGACATCATGACATAATTTTAATTTCTGCAGCTTTCCTGGGTGAGTCAGTACAGTAGAAAGGAGGATTCTTTAAGGCCTTTCCTATATCAGGGGGTGCTAGCAAAAAAGGTAACTATATACAAATTGACTGAGAATTGCCTAAATTTATCCTTTTACACCCAAACTAAATGAATTCTTTAACTCAACTGCCTCCCAACAGCGTTCATGGCCACAACAATGCCACCTGTTATGAGGAGGAGTATTGCAGAGAGGAATTCAGAGAGGACACAGGCAGTAGCCAAATGATTATTTTAATAAATAAAATATTTAAAAATGTTTAACTATAATTTTAAGGACTTTTAAGAAGTATACAAAAAACAGAAAACTCAATGCCCTTGAGTCGATTCAACTCATAGTGACCCCAGCTTGGATTTCCGAGGTGGTACCTCTACAGAAGTAGTTTTCTGATCTTTCTTCTGAGGAGTGGCCGGTGGGTTTGAACCGTCAGCCTTCTGGTTAGTAGTCAAATGCCTTAGGCACTACAGCACCAGAGCTCCCTTGTTGTTGTTGTTGTTATTTGCCGTTGAGTCGCCCCGACTCATAGTGACCCCTCCTTGGGTTTCCGAGGCAGTATCACTTCGGAAGTAGGATTGCCCAACCTTCCTTCCGAGGAGTGGCTGGTGGGTTTGAACTGCCAGCCTTCTGGTTAGCAGTCAAGTGCCTTAG
>NW_006921692.1:6646613-6648489 GCF_000298275.1 Orycteropus afer afer | reverse complement strand
GGGTTTGAACTGCCAGCCTTCTGGTTAGCAGTCAAGTGCCTTAGGCACTATGCTACCAGAGCTCCTAAGAAGTATAGGCATATATATTTATATATACATATATACTTACACATGCAGAAGATTAAAAATAAATTGAAAACCAGTTGGTTCTAGGAAAAAGAGGACTAGAGGATAGGGAATGGAGGAGGGAAGACAGTATTCCCTTTCGTTACCTACACTCCTGTAATTTTTTGATGCTATTATTGTGACTATTTTTTTGTCTTCTTTACCATGTATGACTTCTTTAACTTATTAAGGAAAGAAAAACAATCAGTTTATCTTTTTAAAGCAGAAAGAATAGCATAAAATATTAAATTATGCAGCTTTCTTTATACTTTTTCCTGCTCTTTATCTATAAACCAGAAAAGATAAGTTCCTTCTTTGTTACAGGCGCATATATTTTCTCACTTTAAAATTATAGTGCCCTGCTTTGAAAAAGTACCATTTATTTTATATATTTATTGAGAAGTGCTTGCTTCTACTATGGTTCCTGAAAGATTCAGTATGTGTTAATTCTTTAAATGTTTGATTGAATTTACTAATAAAACTATCTGGACTTAAAGGTTTCTTTGTATGAAGGTTTTTTCATTAAAAAAATCAATTTATTTAATAGCTATAGGGCTATTCAGATTTTCTGTTTCATTTTGTGTCAATTTTGTAGATTGTATTTTTCACAAAATTGTCCATATCATCTAAGTTGTGGAATTTATGAGTGTAAAAATGCTCATAGCATTCCCTTATCCATTTTATGTCTTTAGGATCTGTATTAACACACTGTTTTTCATTCTTGACATTGATAATTTGAATTGTCTCTTTTTCCCTTTTTTCTTTCTTTTTTTTTCTTGACCAGTCTAGCTAGAAGTCTGTTACTTTCACTGAGTTTTTCAAAGAACTAATATTTGACTTTAATTTTTTTCCACTTTACTACATTTTGCTCTTTACTATCTCCTTTTTTCTGTTTATTTTGAGTTTATTTTTCATTTTCTAGTTTTATTACTTGGAATCTTACCTTACTACTTTCATAACTTTCTTCTTTTTCTAATATACAATTGATGTCATTATTATGGATTTTGTATTTGAGAATTTGTCTACTTGGTAAACTTATTTGTAACCCCAAATTAATTTTTGTGATACTTTCACAGTCATTAGAAGACAGGTGTATGTTCAGAGTGGTGCAAAATTTGAATCATCTGATGCACAAAGCTAGGTCAATATGCACTAATTCAGTATTCACAGGGAGTTTATTGAACATAAATGTTGTGAATAACAAGAATCAACTGTAAACATTTAAAGCTATAGCTTTTCCTCTAAGCCCTGTTTCTGCTGTATTGAATAAATTTGATGTGTTGTATTTTAGTTATCAATGAACTTGAAGCATTTTCTAATTTCCATTTGATTCACTGGGTTATTTAGAAGTGTAAGGTTAATTTCAAATATTTGACTTTTTTGAAGGATATCTTATTGTTACTTTTTTCTTTTGCTTAATTCCATTGTGAACAGGGAGCATGTTATGCAAGACCTTAGTCTTTTAAAATTATTACAACTTATTTTATGGCTCAGCATATAATCTATCTTGGTCATTAAATGGACATTAAATAGATAAGGGAATGTTAAGAACATACTATGTGTATGTGAAAAGAATGGATATTCTTTTTTGCAGTTGTGTGTTGTTGTTGTTGTTATGTGCTGTCGAGTCGGCCCCGACTCATAGCGACCCCTCCTTGGGTTTCCGAGGCAATATCACTACGGAAGTAGGATTGCCCAACCTTCCTTCCGAGGAGTGGCTGGTGGGTTTGAACCGCCAGCCGTCTGGTTAGCAGGCAAGTGTCTTAGCCAC
>NW_006921692.1:6628144-6646513 GCF_000298275.1 Orycteropus afer afer | reverse complement strand
GGGTTTGAACCGCCAGCCGTCTGGTTAGCAGGCAAGTGTCTTAGCCACTATGCTACCAGAGCTCCCCAGTTGTGTGTAGTAGTCTATAATTATAAGTTAGAACAAGCTATTGATAATGTTGTGCAGATCTATGTCTTTAATGATTTTTGTTTCTAGCTGTCCTATTAATTGCTGAGAAAAGGATGTTAAAATCTGCAAGTATGATTATTGATTTACTTTTTCTCCATTTAATTGTCAATATGTACGTCATGTATTTTGAAGATTTGCTATTGTGTGGATACACATTTATTATTGTTATGCCCTCTTGATGAATTGATCCTTTTATTTAGGAATCATCTCTCTCAATGTCTTTTAATTTCCTTTATCTTGAAGTTTATTTCATCTGATATTAATATAGCCACTCCAGACTTCTGATTACTGTTTGCGTGGTTGATATAATTTCCCAACGTTTTACCTTCAATCTATCTATGTCATTATATTTTAAATGAATCTCTTTTAGACTGCATATAGGTGGTTCTTTTTTTGAACATTTCTGCTTTTAAATTGAAGTTTTTAACCAATTTACATTTAATGTAGCTATTAATCTGATTCTTTTTAATTCTATCATTTTCCTCTTTGTTTTCTGTTTGTCCCATCAGCTTTTTGTTTCTATTTTTCCTTATCTGTAGTTTTTAGCTTAATGAATTTTCCTTAGAATTTTATCTGTTTTTTTTTTTTTTTTTTAGCTTATACTTTTGTTGCATTATTTTTAATGCTGCTCTCACTCACTCAAAAAACTCACTGCCGTTGAGTCAATTCCAACTTGCAGTGACACCCATTGGGTTTCCAAGACTATAAACCTTTAGGGAAGTAGACTGCCTCATCTTTCTTCCACAGAGCAGGTGGTGGGTTTGAGCCACTTTTTTCCAAGCCTCTTCTGACATCCATTTTTGTCTTCCTCAAGCTGTCCTTTGAAATGTTCTGTTCAGCTCTTTCCCTTCATCATTTTTTTTCTGTTCACTTCTGCTATTCTATGTTCAAGAGCAAGTTTCAGAGTCTCTTCTGCACCCATTTTTGTATTTTCTTTCTTTCTTGTTTTTAATTCAAGAATTAAGTTGCAATATTGAAAGATTCTATGGGCATAATGTTGATTGATGCAGGAAGCATCAAAAGAAGAAATTTACTATACTTAAAAGAACTGGTCAACATTCTACCATTTCAGGAGGTAACAAATAAACAAGACTACAATATTAGAAATATAAATTCACTAGATTGTTTTTGGGAGCTCTGGTGACATAGTGCCTAAGGCATTTGACTGCTAACCAGAAGGCTAGTGGTTCAAACACACCAGCCACTCCTTGGAAGGAAGGTTGGGCAATCTACTTCCATAGTGATACCACTTCAGAAACCCAAGGAGGGGTTCTGCTATGAGTCTGGTCCAACATGATGGCAGTGTTTTTTTTGTTTTTTTTTTAGATTGTTTTAAGAGCTGTGCGACCTTTTGATTTCTTCAAGTATGATGTCTTTGATGTCATTTCAAAACTCATCTGATCTTCAGTCATTAGCATTCAATGCAACAAATGTATTCTTGAGATAGTCTCTAAATTCAAGTGGTATATACTCAAGGTTATTCTTTGGTTCTCATATACTTGTTTAAATTTTCTTTAGCTTCACCTTGAATTTGGATATGAGCAACTGATGCTTTGTTCCACCATTGGCCCTGAACTTGTTCCAAATAATTATATGGACCTTCTTCATCAAATTTTCTATGTTGTTGTTGTTAGGTGCCATTGAGTCGTCTCTGACTCATAGCAACTCTTTGCACAGTAGAATGAAACACCACCCAGTCCTGAGCCAGCTCCATGATTCTTGCTACACTTGAGCCTATCACTGCTGCCATCATGTCAATCCACCTCTTTGAGGGCCTTCCCCTCTTTCATTGACCCTCCACCTTACCCAGCATGACACCCTTCTCCAGGGAATGGTCCCTTCTGACAATATGACCAAAGTAGGTGAGACAAAGTCTGACCATTCTTGCTTCCAAGGAGCATTCTGGCTGCACTTCCTCCAGGACAGACCTGCTAGTTCTTTTCGCAGTCCAAGGTACTTTCAGCATTCTTCACCAACACCACAGCTCAAAAGCATCACCTCTTCTTCGGTCTTCCTTATTTATTGTCCAGCTCTCATATGCATATGAGGCACTTGAAAATACCATGACTTGTGTCAAGCAGACATCTTTACTACTCAACACTTGAAAGAGATCGTTTGCAGCTGATTGACCCAGTGCTATATGTCCAATGTCCTGACTGCTGCTTCCATTGGCGTGGATTGTAGAACCAAGCAATGTGAAGTCTTTGACAATTTCAGTCTTTTCTCTATTTATCATATTGCTGCTTACAGGTCAGTTATGAGGATTTTTGTTTTCTTTATATTAAGATGTAATCCATACTGCAGACTGTAGTCTTCAATCTTCATCAGTAAGTACTTCAAGTCATCCTCACTTTCAGCAAGCAAAGTTGTGTTGTCAGAGTATCACAGGTTGATAACGATTCTTCCTCCAATCCTGATGCCACATTCTTCTTCATATAGTCCAGCTTCTCGGATTATTTGCTAAGCATATAAATTGAATAAGTATGGTAGAAGGATACAATCCCAGCACACTCCATTTTTTATTTTAAACCATTAGTGTTACCTTTTTCTGTTTGAACAATAGCTTCCTGGTCTATGTACAAGTTCCTCATGAGTACAACTAAGTGTTCTGGAATTCCCATTCTTCTCAATGCTATCCACAATTTGTTATGATCCACACAATCAAATGTTTTTGCATAGTCAATAAAACACAAGTAAAGATCTTTCTGGTGTTCTTTATTTTGAACTAAGATCCATCTGACATCAGCAATGATGTCCCTCATTTCACATCCTCTTCTGAACCCAGTCTGTACCTCAGGAAGTTCTCTGTCAATATACTGCTGCAACTGTTTTTGAATTATCTTCAGTAAGATTTTACTTGCATGTAATATTAATGATATTGTTCGATAATTTCCACATTCTGTGAGATTACCTTTCTTTGGAATGGGTACAAATATGGATCTCTTCCAGTCAGTTGGCCAGGTAGCTGTCTTCCAAATCTCTGGCATAAATGAGCGAGAGCCTCCAGTGAAGCATCCATATGTTGAACAATCTCAATGGGTATTCTGTCAATTCCTGAAGCCTTCCTACTCACCAATTCCCTCAGCGCAGCTTCGACCTCTTCCCTCAATATCATTGGTTCTGAACATACGCCACCTCCTGAAATGGATGAAGATTGACTAGTTCTTTTTGTACAGTGACTCTGTGTATTTCTTCCATCTTCTTTTGATGCTTCCTGCATCATTCAATATTTTTCCATAGAATCTCTCAATATTGCAACTCAAGGCTTAAATATTTTCCTCAGTGCTTTCAGCTCAAGAAATGCTGAGCATGTTCTTCCCTTTTGGTTTTCTAACTCCAAGTCTTTCCACATTTCATTATAGTAATTTGCTTTTTCTGCTTGAACTGCTCTTTGATATCTTCTATTCAGCTCTTTTATCTTGTCATTTCTTCCATGTGCTTTAGCTACTCTTCGCTCAAGGGCAAGTTTCAGAGTCACTTTTGACATCCATTTTGGTTTTCTCTTCCTTTCTCGTCTTTTCAGTGACCTCTTGCTTTCCTCATGGATGATGTTCTTGATGTCATCCAATAATTCTTCTGGTTTTTGGTCATTGGTGTTCAATGCATCAACTCTATTCTTTAGATGGTCTCTAAATTCAGAAGGGATATATTCAGGATCATATTTTGGCTCTCGTGGACTTGTTTTAATTGTCTTTAACTTCAAGTTGAACTTGCATATGAGTAGTTGATGGTCTTTTCCACAATCAGCTCCTGGCCTTGTTTTGGCTGAAGATATTTAGCTTTTCCATCACCTTTTGCCACAGATGTAGTCAATCTTATTTCTGTGTGATCCATCTGGTGAAGTCCACATGTATAGTCACTGTTTTTTGTTGTTGAAAAATGGTATTTGCAATGAATGAGTCATTGGTCTTGCAAAATTCTATCATGCGATCTCCAGCAATATTTCTGTCACCAAGGCCAAATTTTCCAACTACCGGTGATTCTTCTTTGTTGCCAACTTTTGCATTCCAATGACCATTGATAAGCAACACATCTTGATTTCATGTTCAGTCAATTTCAGACTGCAGAAGTTGATAAAAATCTTCAATTTCCTTGTCTTTGGCTTTGGCGTTTGATGCATAAATTTGAATAATACTCATATTGACTGGTCTTCTTGTAGGTATGTGGATATTATCCTATTACTGACAGCATTGTACTTCAGGACAGATCTTGAAATATCTTTGGTGATGATGAATGCCATGCCATTCCTCTTCATTTGTCATTCCTGGCATAGTAGATCATATGGTTGTCTGATTCAAAATGGACAAAACAGGTCCATTTCAGCTTACTAATGCCTAAGATATCAATCTTTATGCATTCCATTTCCTTTTTGACAACTTCCAATTTTCCTAGATTCATATGTCATACATTCCATGTTCCAATTAGTAATGGATGTTTGCAGCTGTTTCTCCTCAATTTGAGTCATGGCACATCAGCACATGGGGTCCTGAAAGGCTTACGTTATCCATATCATTAAGGTTGGTTCCACTCTATTGAGGCAGCACTTTCCCAGTCCTATTTTGAATGTTTTGCAACCTAAGGGTCTAGTCTTCCTGCACTGTGTCGGACAATGTTTCCAAGGTATTCATAAAGTTACCCAGTAATGTATCAGACAGTGTTTCTCTGCTATGCATAAGGTTTTCCCTGGCCAATTTTGGAGAAGTTAATGGTTTCCTCCTTCTTCTTAGTCTGTCTTAGTCTGTAAGCTGTGTAGAAACTGCACCATGTGCAATTCTGCTGGCATCTGAAACACCAGTGGCACAGCCTCAAGCCTCACAGCAACATACAAGCCTCACAGGATGACAAACTGACAAACAAATTTATCTCCCTTAGGTTTTTCTATAGATAAAGACAAATTTATTCCTATGTATTCCTTGGAAGGAAGGTTGGGCAATCTACTTCCATAGTGATACTGCCTTGGAAACCCAAGGAGGGGTCATTATGAGTCGGGTCCGACTCAAAGGCACATAACAACAGCAACATTCCTTCCAGTGAGAGCCACCTGTATAGTCATTGTTTATATTATTGAATAAAGGTATTTCCAATAAATGAGTTCAATGAATAACCATTTTAGGAGGTAATACGTGAACAAGAAACAATGGTACTGAAGAGAGTTCAAGCTGCACTGAAAGCATTGGCGATAAGGCCCCAGAAATTGACAGATTTTCAATCGAGATGTTTCGACAAAGGAATGGAATGATGAAAGTGTTCACTTGTGTATGACAAGAAATTTGGAAGACAAGTACTTAGCCAACTGACTGTAAATGATCCATATATGTGCCTGTGGTAGTTAAAGTGGTGTGTCAACTTGGCTAGGCCACTGTTTTGACTGACTGGATAATGTTATTCCTCATGATGAGATTGTAATAAACTCCATGGTGGCATCTGCTGTGAGCAGCTAATTAGCTGACTTTGGGGTATGACCTATATATAAGGAGTATATAAGTATACGAGATTCTTTGAGAAAGGTTTCTAGTTTTTGGCACACGTGGATCTTGCACTGGGCCAAGTCTTCATCTCAGTGCCTGAAATGTTGCTTGCCATTCTTGGGTTGTTCCTGGACTTGAACTAGTGGCCTGCTGTGTTGCTTGTTAATCTTGAAACTGTGCCATGTTACTTGTCAATTTTGGTTTCATCAGCCTCAGCAACCAGTAGCTGTGTGAGTCAGAAACAGCATCCAGCTCTAGTGAGCCTGGAACAGAAGGCACAGCCCAAGGTTGAGGGGTCTTCTCTGAGCCTTTAAAGCTGGCACTTTGAACTTGAACATCTAGTTGCCTTCTAAACTGTGAGAGAATAAATCCCTGTTTGTTAAAGCCATTCACTTGTGGTATGTCAGTTATAGCAGCACTAGAGGACCAAGTCAGTGTCCGTTCCTAAGAAAGGTGATGCAATGGAATGTGGAACTTATAGAACAGTATTATCAATATCATATGCAAGTAAAATTTTGCATATGATAACTCCAAAATGGTTGTAGTAAATGTTAACAGGAGGTATCCAGAAATTCAAGCTGGATTCAGAAGACAACATGGAACAAAGGATATCATTGCAGATGTCAGATGGATCTTGGCTGAAAGCATAGCATACCAGAAATATGTTTACCTGTGTTTATTGACTCACAAAGACATTCAACTGTATGGGACATAACAATTTATGGATAAAATTATGAAGAATAGGAATTTCACAACACTTAACTATGCTCAACATAGTAGTGTATATAGACCAAGAGACAGTCATTTGAACCAAAACAAGGGGATAATGCATGGGTTAAAACCAGGAAGAGAGTGTGTCAGGGTTGTATCCTTTCCGGATATATTTTCAATTTGTATCCTGAGCAAATAATCTAAGATGCTGAACTATATGAAGAAGAAGACAGCATCAGGATTGGAAGAAGACTCCATTAACAGCCTGTGACAGACAGATGACACAACCTTGCTTGCTGAAAGTAAACAGGATTTGAAGCACTTACTAATGAAGATCAAAGACTACACTCTTCAATATGGATTATACTTCAACATATTGTTGTGTTGTTATTAGGTGCCATCAACTTGTCTCTGACTCATAGTGAGCTTATGTACAACAGAACAAAACATTGTCTGGTCCTGTGCCAACATCACGATCCTTGCTATACCTGAGTCCAACATTGCAGCCACTCTGTCAATCCATCTGGTTGAGGGCCTTCCCCTTTTTCGTTGACCCTCCACTTTACCAAGCACAATATCCTTCTCCAGGGAATGGTTCCTTCTGATAACATGACCAAGTAGGTCAGATGAAGTCTGGCCATTTTCACCTCCAAGGAATATTCTGGCTACACTTCTTCCAGGATAGATTTGTTAGTTCTTTTAGCAGTCCATGGTTTTCTCAGTATTCTTTGCCAGCACCACAATTCAAAAGCATCAACTCTTCTTTGGTCTTCCCTATTCATTGTCCAGCTCTCACATGCATAAGAGGCGATTGAAAATACCATGGACTGGGTAAGACTCACCTTAGTCTTCAAGGAGACATTTTTACTCTTCAGCACTAAAAGAGGTCATCTGCAGCAGACTTGCCCAATGCAGTACATCTTCTGATGTCTTGACTGCTCCTTCCATTGATGTTGATTGTAGAACCAAGTAATATGAAGTCTTTGACAACTTAATTCTTTTCTCCATTTATCATGATGCTGCTTATAGGTCCACTTGTGAGGAGTTTTGTTTTCTTTATATTGAGGTGTAATCCATACTGCAGACTGTAGTCTTCAATCTTCATCAGTAAGTGCTTCAAGTCATCCTCACTTTCAGCAAGCAAAGTTATGTCGTCTGCATGTCATAGGTTGTTAATGAGTCTTCCTCCAATCCTGATGCCACCTTCTTCATATATTCAACCTTCTCAGATTATTTGCTCAGCATACACATTGAACAAGTCTGGTGAAAAGATACAACCCTGACACACTCCTTTCCTGATTATAAACCATGCAGAGTATTCCCTCGTTCTGTTTGAATGACAGCCTCTTGTTCTATGTATAGGTTCCTCATGAGAACAAGTAAGTGTTCTGGAATTCCCATTCTTCTCAATGTTATCCATAATTTGTTATGATCCACACAATCTAATGCTTTTGCATATAGAACACAAGTAAATATCTTTCTGGTATTCTTTGCTTTCAGCCAAGATCCATCTGACATCAGCTGTGACATCCTTCATTCCATGTCCTCTTCTGAATCCAGCATGCATTTCTGGAAGTTCTCTGTCAATATACTGGTGCAACCATTTTTTAATTATCTTCAGTAAGATTTTACTCACATGTGATATTGTTCGATAATTTCCACATCCTGTGGGATCACCTTTCTTTCGAATAGGTACAAATATGGAACTCTTTCAGTCAGTTGACCAAGGAGCCATCTTCCAAATTCTTGGCATAGTTGAGTGTGTGTCTCCAGTGCAGCATCCATTTGTTGAAACATCTTAATGGGTATACCGTCAATTCCTAGAGCCTTGTTTTTCACCAATTCCTTCAGTGCAGCTTAGACTTCTTTCTTCAATACCATTGGTTCTTGATCATATGCCACCTCCTGAAATGGATGATCATCTACTAGTTCTTTTTCGTGTAACAACTTGGTGTATTCCATCCATCTTCTTTTGATGTTTCTGCGTCATTCAACATATAGCCCATGGAATCTTTCAATATTGCAATTTGAGACTTAAATTTTTCCTCAGTTCTTTCAGCTTGAGAAATGTTGAGCATGTTCTTCCCTTTTGGTTTTCTAACTCCAGGTCTTTGCACATTTCATTATAATAATTGAGTTGTCTTCTCGAGCTGCTCTGTGAAACCTTCTGTTCAGCTCTTTTATCATGTCGAGTTTTCCATTTGCTTTAGCTACTCTCCATTCAAGGGCAAGTTTTCAGAGTCTCTTCTGACACCATTTTGGTCTTTTCTTCCTTTCTTATCTTTTTAATGATCTTTTGCTTTCTTCATGGATGATGTTCTTGATGTCAACCCACAATTCCTCTGGTTTTTGGTCATTGGTGTTGAATGCATCAAATCTATTCTTTAAATGGTCTCTAAATTCAGGAAGGATATAATGAAGATCATATTTTGGCTCTCATGGACTTCTTTTAATTGTCTTCAGCTTCACCTTGAATTAGCATATGAGCAGTTGATGGTCTGTTCCACACTCAACTCCTGGCCTTGTTTTGGCTGAAGATATTAAGCTTGTCCATTCCCTCTTGCCACAGATGTAGCCAATCTGATTCTTATGTACTCCATCTGGCAAAGTTCATGTGTATAGCCACTGTTTGTGTTCTTGAAAAAGGTATTTGCAATGAGTAAGTCGTTGGTCTTGCAAAATTTTATCGTGTGATCTCCAGCATTATTTCTATTACCAAAGCCATATTTTCCAACCACTGGTAACTCTTCTTTGTTTCCAACTTTTGCATTCCAATCACCAGTGCTAATTAACACATCTTGATTGCATGTTTGGTCAATTTAAGACTGCAGAAGTTGGTTAAAATTTTCAGTTTCCTCATCTTTGGCTTTGGAGGTTGGTGTGTAAATTTGAATAATAGTAATATTAACTGGTCTTCCTTGTAGGTGTATGCATATTTTTGTGTCACTGACAGCATTGTACTTCAGGATAGATCTGGCTACATTCTTTGTGATGATGAATGTCACACCGTTCCTGTTTAATTTGTCATTCCCAACATAGTAGATCATATGATTGTCTGATTTAAAATGGCCCAAATCAGTCCATCTCAGCTCACTAATGCCTAGAATATTGATCTTTATGTGTTCCATTTCATTTTTGACAATTTCCAATTTACTGGATTCATATTTCATACGTTCTACATTTCGATTATTAATGGATGTTTGCAGTTGTTTCTTCTCATCTTGAGACGTGCCACAACAGCAAAAGGAGGTCCTGAAAGCTTTACTCTATCCATATCATTAAGGGAAGCTCTATTCTGAGGAGGCAGTTTCAAATACCAGCAAGGTTACCCATGGTAGACAGGTTTCAGTGGAGCTTCCAGACTAAGAGACTCAGAAGAAGGAAGAGGCCATCCACTTCTCAAAGAATTGACCAGTGAAAACCTAATGAGTAACAGTGAAATGCTGTCTGATATATTACTGGAAAACTATATGAATAGCCCTGAAATGTTGTCCAATATAGTGCCAGAAGATGAGCCCCTCAGGTCAGAGGGCACTCAATTTGACTAGGAAAAAGCTGCCTCCTCAAAGTACAGCTGACACTTCAACATAAGGAAACAAAAATTCTCACAGCTCTACCAATAAACAATATCAAAATAAACTGAGAAAAGATTGAAGTTGTCAAGAATTCAATTTTACTTGGATCCACAACCAATGGCCGTGGATGCAGCAGTCAAGAAATCAAATGACATATTGCGTTGGGCAAATCTGCTGCAAAAGACCTCTTTAAAGTGTTAAAAAGCAAAGATAACACCTTTAGGACTAAGGTGTGCCTGACTTAAGCCATGATATTTTCAGACATCTTATGTGTGTGTATATATATATATATATATATATATATATATATATATATATATATATATGCTCCTTGGAAGCAAGATGAAAGGAAGACTGGGCAATCTACTTCCATAGAGATACCACCTCAGAAACCCAAGGAGGGCTCACTATGAGTTGGAACTGACTCGATGACAGGGTGTTTTTTTGAGTTGGAATCGAGAATAACCAGACTTCATCTCAGCTACTTTGGTCATGTTGTCAAAAGAGATCAGTCCCTGCAGAAGGATATGTTTGGTAAAGCAGAGTGTGAGTGAAAAAGGGGAAGACCCTCAACAAGAGAGATTGACACAGTGGCTGCAACAATGGGCTCAAACACAGCAGTGATTATGAGGATGGCACAGGACTGGGGAGTGTTTTTCTGTTGTAAGTAGGGTAGCTATGATTTGGAATTGATTCGATGTCACCTAACTACTAAAACAATATTGCACGCTTCAATTCTATAATTTCCATTTTTTGTATTTTATAATTTCAATATCTTTGCTGAGATTTCCTATTTCTATCCATTAGAAGCATATTTTCCTTTCTCCAGTCAACCATAGTTAAAATTGTTGTTGTTTTTAGTTGTAACTGAGTCAGCTCTGCCTGTTAGCCACTTTATGCATAATAAAATGAAAAGTTGCCTGTCCCTGAACCATTTTCATGATGATGGATATGTTTGAGTCCATTGTTTGAGCTCCTGGCCAAGTTGTCTTATCAAAGGCCTCCATCACCTTTGCCAATCCTTCATTTCATGAATAGCCGCTTCAAAATTTTGGTTTTCTAATTCCCAAATTTGGATCATCTTAGAATTGATCTCCATTGAGTATATTTTCTCTTGTAACTAAGTTCTATTTTTCTGAGTGCTTTTTGTTTGCTTTGATAAGTCCAGTCATTTTAATTGAGTACTAAATATTGCCAATGATACATTATAGAGACTCTGTGTTTTGTGTTCTTCTGAAGAGTATGAGTTTTTTCTTTTGTTTTAGGTAGGAGTTAACTTCATTTGTCAAAAATTTCAAACACTCTCTCTTCTGCACTGGACAGCTACTGAAATTTTTGTTCAGTTCTCATAAATTTAGCTGGGTTTCTTAAAGTGTGGCTTGCACACATCTATAGTTACAGGGCCATCCAAAAAAATTAGAAAAGTTTATGGTAGAAGCAGAAGTTTAGCCTTCTCCTTTCTCTTTCCTTTCCAGGATTTCACCCTCATTTTCTAGTAGCCGTGGTTGCCCCAAACTCTTTCTTCTGGTTGTTTATGGGAGAAAGATTTTGGGTTTGGTTTCTGTCCTGCTTTTGGTCATGTAGTATAACACCAATGGGGAGGGGAACAACCAACAAACTGCAAAACCAACAAACTCATTCAGTGTTATCAATTTTATGTGTTTATTCCTCCAGTTTTTGCTTGCTTTTTATTATACCCCCATGATTTGAGATGTTTATTTTTGATGCTTTGTTTTTATTTTACAGTTGTTATGTATAGGTAATGGGAGCTCTGGTAGCATAGTGCCAAAGGCACTTGACTGCTAACCAGAAGTCTGGCAGTTCAAACCCACCAGCCACTCCTCAGAAGGAAGGTTGGGCAATCTACTTTCGTAGTGATACTGCCTTGGAAACCCAAGGAGGGGTTGCTATGAGTCGGGTCCAACTCGATGGCATGTAACAACAACAACAACATCTATAGGTAATGGGAGCTACCAGATGTGGAACCTCATTTTTAAAGGTATTGCACATAATTACTCTACTAATGAACTTATTTAAATAATGTCTGATGAATCCAGGTGTTTAAGAGACTTCTACGAGTTTACAACTATGACATTCTGAAATAATTCATTAGTGCATTTGTGTTTCTTAAATAGATCATTGCTAACTCTGAGATCTTTTATTGGTGTACTCATAAGGTGAAGTTCACTAGGTGATTTTATTTATTTATTTATTTATTTATTTATTTATTTTTGTGATATTTAGACTATTAGCATGAAAGTGAATAAGCAATATGTTACATTTATCTTTGGGTAGTGGAATTATAAGGTGGATTCATTTTCTCATTCATACTTTCAGAATTGTTCAAAATTTCTATCATAAACAATTTATGATTGGAATATATAATGATAATTTTTTAAAAGAAAAGGGATGAAAAATCACTACCATCTACTGAACACCTACCATAAGCTATGTAGTAAGTTAGACAATTTCCCATTTCAAAATTTTATGATTTTTTTTAAAATCCAGGAAAAACATTCTTTAAAATAACTAGGGTAGTGCAGTTTTGAGAAAATATTTATTTTCCATCCTAATCATCTAAATCAAAGCACTTTGCTGTGTTTTTTTTATGGAGACATTTTTGTGTTCTCCCTAGATAAACATTAGTATATCAGCTCTAGGTACACTTCAATAGCTTGGATGGAGTAATGGGTGAGGATAACCAACACTTCTTCAATGTACCCTGGCATTAAATTTGACCTCTGGCACTCCTTGAAAGCAACATTTCCCTATTGTCTTCACAACATACTTAAGGTACGTAAACTGTGTAGGATCTTATTCTTTCTTCCAAGGATCAATAAACTATTTCATTCAGTTCAGAAGCAATAAAAACTTTCATCTAGCCTCATTTAATTTACCAGTTTATTTTTTTTTTTTCTTCTCACTCTTCTAGGGTGCTTAAATTAAAAAAGTCAATTTCAGAATCAACTGTGTACGTAGTAGAGCAAGTCTAAGCAAAATATAATTTACTATATGCAAAGAATAGGAGGGCAAGCAAATTCTTCAGTTCTCATTTCCTGAGACCCAAAAGCAACTTCTCTGTTCTTGCCCTAGGGCTTACCCTCAGTGCCTGCTAGATAAAACTGCCTTGGCTTCCCTCTCCTAATCAGGAAAAAGGTGATTGGATTGAGTCCTGTTTCACCTGAAGTATTTTGGCCCTTATCTGAATCACTCATTACATCTTGAGGCAGTTGTAACTAGGACTACTGTAATGATCTGACAAAAGACCTATTCCTCCAACATTACCAATCATTAACTCTCCAAGACAAGATGTGACATGCCACAGCCCTCAGACAGTTCATCCAGAAGAAGTCTCTTTTTGACAAATATAATCCCTCTTCACCTTTGTTCATGACAATTTTATTTCTTCCACAGTGTCAAACTACCAATTTTTCCAAGTCAGCTCTCCCTTGTTGGACCAAGGGACATTTTTCACTTCAAAGAGAGGTGCTACTATCTTTTACTTTTGATTGTATTTCACTTTAATCAGTTTTTCTTAGAATTTCAGTTTTAAGTAGATATATTTAAAGTAGCAAAGCCTGGTGCTGATACTTATACATGTTTTTCTTTCCCATTAGTTTTGCTAAAAAAATTCACCCTTGAAAGTATAGGAATCTGTTTTAATTATATGCCACTATTTCATATTCAGCGTACATAAGATATACTTTTTCTTCAGATGTAATGTCAGAATGGATGAGAACTAGTGATTGGGATATTTGCCTGAAAGTAAAAGAAAAGCAGAACACTTGGTGTCTAGTTTTCAATTCTTCACGTTATCTAAGTAACCTTGCCTACCCAGGAAATTAGAAAATAATTCCTCTTGCAAAAATAGGAACATTGCCTCAATATATCCTTATTCTTTTCCTTCCAATGGGTAAACCTATAGAAATTATAAAATAAATGTTTAGTATTAATAATGAAAATAAGAGCCCGTGTTTTACGAAGATTGTAGTTCCCCTGTAGCGGCTCAGTAGCCAGAGTCCAGGGGTAACTATCTGCAACACAGTGCAAGATTCTGAATAGAAGTAAAATGAGACATGGTTCTTTATCAATTGACTTAAAATGTAAATAGGCAAACAATATAGGCATTTACTGAGGTTGAAATAGAATATATCTACTCGCTTTTCTTCTATAATCTTGCTTTTAAGTCTTAATGGAAGGTATATTATATAGATAGTATTCTATTTATTATTATATCATATGAAAAGTACAGGACTATCTTCTCCCAAATTTTAAGTTACATTTAGGGTAAAACTCAAAACTCACTGTCGTTGGGTCAGATCTGACTCATAGCGACCCGTCCTTGGATTTCCGAGGTGGTATCTCTTTGGAAGATTGCCTAACCTCCCTTCCGAGGAGTGGCTGATGGGTTTGAACCATCAGCCTTCGGTTTAGCAGTCAAATACCTTAGGCACTACACCACCAGAGCTCCCTATGTTTAGGATGGTCTGGCTGAAACTAAAGATATGAAAATTCCCTTGTTGTTTTGTGCCGTCGAGTCGGCCCCGACTCATAGTGACCCCTCCTTGGGTTTCCGACGCGGTATCACTACAGAAATAGATTGCCCATCTTCCTTCCGAGGAGTGGCTGGTGGGTTTGAACCGCCAGTCTTCTGGTTAGCAGTCAAGTGCCTTAGGCACTACGCTACCAGAGCTCCTGAAAATTCCCTTAGAACAGTTGAAACTAAAGCACAATAAGGAGTCCTTGTGACTACTCTCTAGGAGAGGCAGTTCCTAGATAGGAATAGATGCAATGAACAGGAATAAACAAGCAGTGGTTTCTAAAGGACAGGCACTCCAAGTGACAGTAGATTTGTAATTGACTGTTTCCCATGTAGGCAACGTTAAGTATATACTGTAGAAAAAAACAGCAGTGAACTATTGATTTCTTATATATATTTCTTTTTATGACAATACATTCATTATGAGAAAGTGGGCATGGGGAAAAAAATGTTATTTTGTTAAATAAATGAAAGTATTTACATAAACTCAATTAATTGCAACTACACATACTCTCCAAGTATCTCATCATCCAGCATTTCATATTTAGCACTATTTTGCACATTGACGATGGGCATCTGGCAGTGCTCACAGATGAGAGTAATGCTGGCTTTAATGGTTAAAGTTATGTGCCAATTTGGCTGGACCATGATTCTCAATGGCTTGATAGTTACATAATAATGTAATTTGGCAGCTATGTAATGATATAGTAATCTTCCACCTCGTGATCCAATGTGGTCATCCCTCATTTTTGCACAACACCAATTTTCACATAGTCTTTGGAAACTAACTTGTGTTAGTTTCTGCTTTTCTTTTACTTTCAGGCAAATATCCCAATCACTAGTTTTCATCCTTTTGACATTACATCTGAGGAAAAAGTATATATTATGTACACCGAATGTGAAGTAGTGGCATATAATTGAAACAGATTTTTATACTTCGAAGTGTAAATTTTTTAGCAAAAATAACTCTTTGGAAACTAACCATGTTGATAAATGAGGAGTGGGTATATAAAACCAAGGGAAAATGGTTTTTTATTACAGTTTGTAAAAAACTTACTGGACCCAGCCACTGGGCTGTGACCAAGATTTCAGCTTCTTTCATCAGCATTCGTCTTGTTCCCAGGACCTCTGCATCTTTCCCTTCTGTCACTTCCTCCACCCCAAATAAATAATGTAAAAGCATTGCCAGTTTTTAACTGAGTAGTACAGCTGATTCATATAATAAACTGAAAAAAGCTATCCATGGAAAAAGGAATCAAATACTATAATTGAATATATACAATATTCATTCAACCTATAATACAATTTCATAAGAATATGTGTGTGTTATGTGTGTTAATGTATAACATATATATATAAACTACCTATATTATATGTAAATATAAATATACATGAATATAAATATATTCACTAGATAGTTACCATATAGTATTTAAGGTAAGTTATATAAACTATCAAAATTGTCATATAACATATTTCTATTTAATGCATCCAAATGCCCTGATTATTACTGAATGGAAGCAAGCTGACAAGCTGTAAGCTGGCTCTAGAAAACTGAGCACTAAGGCTGTATTAGAAATAGTGTAGGAATTGTAGTAAATACAAAACAACTATACCTTATTGTTTGCATGGGTGTAGATATTATTAAACTAAAATATACCACATGATTTTTCAACTTTTCATTTGAAATGCTAAGCAGAATTTCTTGGTTTTAAATGTGAAGAGTACTTCCTCTAGACTGTTCCTACAATAAAATAGACATTTACTAGCATACATAACTAAGATAGTGCCCACATTGTCACTCTTTAAAAATGTGTCTGGATCATAAATTTGGCATCTTTCTGAAATAATAAATTTATATTTTAAAAAAAAGTAATCATATTTTTCTTTTCTTATGTGCTTTCAGAGGTAAACAAACTGGTAAATTTATTAAGCATTTATTAACCTCGTTATCACGCTTATACCTTACCTCAGGCTTAATGTTAAATATATTGCTGTGTGTTATGAACATATGAAAAATATTTTTAAATGATGAAGAAATATGTCTTGTCTTGAAAGACAGAAGAAATACAGAACTAGGAAATATGCATGTTCACTTGCCATAAAATTTAAACAGCAACCCCCCCTTTTTTTAAAGGGAGAAGAAAAATTAAACATTCCCCTCAACCCAGTGTTTTTGAAAATTATTTATTTGGAGCTAACAGGAGCCCCTGGATGGTGCCAACAATTAACACACTTGGATGACTGCTAACTGAAAATTTGGAGGTTAGAGTCCACCTGGAAGAAAGCCCTGGTGATCTAATGAAAATTCAGCCATTAAAAACTCTGTGGAACACAGTTCTACTCTGACAACACATGAGGTCACCATGGGTCAGAATCAACTCCACAACAACTGATTTTTGGAGGAGGTTGAAGCACATGGCTGCTAACCAAAAGGCTGAGGGTTCAAACTCACCAGTAACTCCGTAGGAGGAAGATGAGGCAGTCTACTTCCATAAAGATTTACAGCCTTGGAAACCCTATGAGGCAGTTCTACTCTGTTCTATACGGTCATTATGAGGCAGAATGGACTCAATGGCAGTGGGTTGGTTTGGGTTTGGCAAGGGGAAGTAACAGAGACAATAGGAGATATTTGGATATTTGATGTTATTGATGTAAATGTAATTCAACACAACATGTGTAAGACATTGTCCTGCCCCCCCCCCCCCAGCTCTACTGCACTCTAAGGTACATGGAAGCCCACAGTAGTACACATATGATCAAGAACCTCAAATGCCAGGCTGTGTAGATCACCTATAATTTGGTAAGTAGTAAATAACAACTGACGATTTATGGGAAAGGGGTGGTATGTGTAGGAAAATAAGTTCCTAGAGAAGGGGCCCATTAATTTACTAAGTGTGAAGTAACAAAAAGAATTAGAAATAAGGACTTCAAAAGGTAGTATCTAACTCAAGCAAGTCGTAATAATCACATAATCTATAATTGGACTTTTGAAAATGGAATTCTAACTGATGTGTCAGAGAATTTTTAGGTGCAAGTGAAATCTTACATGGGGTGTGTGTGTATGCATGTGGTAAAACTGGTCAGTGGTTTTCAAAAATTTTCTTTTAATAGTGAGCACTTAAGTTTAAAATTAATTTTGAAAAAAGTGGCAACCAGGCACAACACCTCAGTAAGACTGATGAAAGCAGAGCTGCTCTGGTTGCTATGGGATTGGGGATGAGGTGATCTGTTATGTCTCAGTGTAGTTCCAAGGAATCTCTGAACAAGTCTAGAGCTCTGTTCAACACAAAGTAAAGAGAGCTGGGCTAGATGACTTCTCCAAACCCAAAATACCAAACTCTTTGATATAGAGTCAGTTCTGATTCATAGCGACCCCATGTGCCTCAGAGTAGAACTAGTCCATAGAGTTTTCTTGGCATCTTTATGGAAATAGATTGCCAGGCCTTTCTTCCACAGTGCCTCTGGGTGGGTTCAAACTGCCAATCTTTAGGTTAGTTGTTGTTGTTAAGTGCCGTCGAGTCGTTTCCGACTCATAGCGACCCCATGCACAGCAGAACGAAACACTGACCGATCCCTCGCCAGCCCCACAATCCCTACTATACTTGAGCCCATCAGTGAGTTTGTTTTTTGTTTTATAGGCCTCATGATATATCCTTATGAATCCCATACTAGTTTATCATTGATGAGAAAAAATAAAAGACCTGAAGAAGTCATTAGGTCTCTGTGTGGTACAAATGGTTTGCATTTGACTACTAACCTAAATAAGTCAACTGCGAAGGAATTGTCTCAAGTGCTGAGGAGCAAGGATATCTCCTTGAGGACTAAGGTGTGCCTGACACAAGCCATGATATTTCCAATTGCCTGGTATGCATGTGAGAGCTGGACAATGAATAAGGAAGACCGAAGAAGAGTTGATGCTTTTGAGTTGTGGTGCTGGCGAAGA
>NW_006921692.1:6623254-6628044 GCF_000298275.1 Orycteropus afer afer | reverse complement strand
GCCAGACTTCATCTCACCTACTTTGGTCATGTTGTCAGAAGGGACCATTCCCTGGAGAAGGATGTCATGCTTGGTAGGGTGGAGGGTCGACAAAAGAGGGGGAGGCCTTCAACGAGATGGATTGACTCGGTGGCTGCAATGATGGGCTCAAGTTTCTGAGATGGTAAATCTTTACAGAAGTGGATTGCCCAATTTTCCTTCCATGGAGTGGCTGGTGCATTTGAACTGCCAACCTTCTGGTTGGCAATCAAATGCCTTAGGCACTAAGCCACCATGAGGCCTACACAAGTATCTAAATTAGTCAATTCTACCAAAGAATCGAATTCATTTTCTTGCAGCCCCAATACATCATATTATGGTTTTATTAGAGTGTCTTTACACACAATAAGCAGAAAACTACAAAAATATCCTGAAATAATGGGCAATTCCCTAGGCTCACCTGTTGCTTACATGACTTGGACCCTATATCATATTTCATAATAATTTACTGTTCAGATAGAGTCCTTTGTATATCCTTTCTATAATCTCATTCTTGGTTTAATGTTGGATTTCATATTTCTCACTGAAATGTACATAAGCATAATAGAATCAAAACACAACCCACAATTTCATTCTCAGTATTAGAAATTATCATAGAAAAATGGTTTTGTGAAGTTCATGTTTTCAGTTCTCTATCTCCCTTTAAATTATGCTGAAGTTCTTAAATCTATGCTATATCAAATTTGAAAACAATGAGGCTTTCCATGATAAAAATACACACACTCAGATGTGCAAACACAGATAAACATAAATAAAGATTTTCCCTAAGGAATTAAAAATGCTTCACAGATAATTCTTTCTCATTCATGCTAATGAAGGGCAGATGATCTTCATTTTAGTTAATGGCTTTAATTTTCCACCCTGCCAAATTTTTTACTGATCCCACTGCTAAATAATTTAAGCTTAACTCCCTTTGCATCAACTTCAGAGAAATGAGCTTGTGAATAATAAAAACTCAAAATTGCGCAACAGATCTACAAAGGACAAAATAGAAATTCTGAATGGTTCATAACCTGTATAATCAATAGGTGACTACCCTATTTAATCTCATAATTCTCTTGTGAGCTAGAATGGGAAGATGCAATTTGCTAATAAGGAAATAGGCAAAGAGAATATATTCACTATGCTAATTCCACATGTTTTATCCAATGTCACCCTGAGCTAAGGCTCAGCATAGAATTGAGTGATTATTGAGATAATCCAAACAGGGCATTAGATTACTGGAGAAGCACATGGATTTCCTTTTCAGAAAAATTAAAAATAGGATTGGTGCTCTTGCAGGCTTTGTATGGAGATAATTTTGCCAAAAACATGATTATTAACTCTGGGGATAGTAACTCATTTTAAAATAGCATTGTTGTTGTTGTTGTTGTGTGCCATTGAGTCAGACCCGACCCATAGCAACCCCTCCTTGGGTTTCCGAGGCAGTATCACTACGGAAGTAGATTGCCCCATCTTCCTTCCGGGGAGTGGCATTAGGTAATTCAATTCAAATAAAAAATTTTTGTTGCACACCTACTGGTCTCAAGCTATGTGATAGGTAGGTGCTGAAAGGCAGCAACACACACCCTGCCTTCATGAGTCTTCAACTCTAGAAGAAAGTATAAAATGCAAGGAAATAATTAGTATGCTTATAAGTAAGTTAGTGCTTCAAGAGAAGTACAAGGAGGAGAGAGTGATTATATTCAGTCTGGGACCTAATGAAATGGGTTGTAGGTAGGGATACAGAAGAAATAAGACTAGACATGAGCCGATAATTATTAAAGGTGTATAATGAACACAAATGGGTTCATTATGCTATTTTATCTATTTTTACACATTTAACTTTTTAGTAATAAAATTTTTCTTAAAAAGGCTTAGCATTGCACAAGAGTTTCATAAAATGGCATTATTTTGATAAACTAAGAAATCTGGGTAGAAACAGCAAGATATTGATTGTAGTTGAAAAAGCCCTGGGCTTTTTAGATTCAAAATTGTGCTGATTACATGGAACATAGAATATATACTGAGATATAGAAAAATGAGATAAAGCTAAAAATTAAAATGATTAGTTTGATGACTTTGAGTGTCACATTGTAACATCTAAAATTATTACAGCAGTTAATAGCCACTAGGAGTCTGGTGGCGTAGTGCTTAAGACATTTGACCTATAACCAGAAGGCTGGTGGTTCAAACCCACCAGGCACTCCTGGGAAGGAAGACTGGGCAATCCACTTCCGTAGACATACTTCCTTGGAAACCCAAGGATGGTCTCTATGAGCCGAATCTACTCAACAGCAGTGAGTTTGGTTTGGTTTTAGTGACTTTTGTTGTTGTTATTATGTGCTGTCAAGTCGGACCTGATTCACAGTGACCCCTCCCTGGGTTTCTGAGACAGTATCATTATGGAGGTAGATTGCTCAACCTTCCTTCTGAGGAGTGGCTGGTGGGTTTGAACTGCCAGCCTTCTGGTTAGCAGTTAAGTGCCTTAGGCACTATGCTACCAGAGCTCCCTTTAGTGACTTTAGCACCACTTGATTAGAGCTTTGATTATGGGGGAAAGAAATAGATTGGAGTCAAGTAGATCTGAACTAAATTTCTGGTTAAGAGGATATTACAAATGTCAGGAAAGAGACTATGCACTCAAAAAAAAAAACAAAAAAAAAAACAATGCCAATAGGCCTGGAAAAGAGGCCTGGGAAAGAGAGACGCTTAGAAGGTATTAGGACAACTAATGAAAGGTGAGGAGGGAGTGGGAGGACGTAGAAGAGTCAGACAAATTTTGTTCCCAGCCTGAGTGCCTAGAAACAGAGGCATCAGGATCTGAATTAGGGAAGAATGATGAGGTAGGTTTTGGCCACAACTAGTTTGAAGGGCTCATACATGGGCACTGGATAAAGACGATCAGCAGTCAGAAGTGTTGCTCCTCTACAAGACAGAGGAACTTGGGACTTACTCAAGTGGAACTGATCACTGAAGAGCAAAATTGCTGAGCAGGATGGTGACTAAAAAGAAGACAAGAAGGCTGAGAATAAAATCTTAAGGAATTAAGGGCTTGGGTTAGTATGAGAAAAGAAAAAGCTGAAAACAGAAGAGAACTCAGATAATAACAATAATAGTACATTTGTGTTTACTCAACTTTGGCTAACAATAAAAATGCAAAATTTAAATGGCTTAAAGTGATGGAAAAAAAAAAAAAAAAAAGGGCGGGGGAGACCCTCCATGAGATGGATTGATACAAGGATGGGCTCAAGTATAGCAAGGATTATGAGGATGTCACAGGACTAGCCAGCGCTTTATTCTGTAAGGTGGAGCCGACTGGCACCTAATAACAACAGCAAAGTGATGTAGATGGTTAATGTGCTTGGCTGCTAACTAAAAATTTGGAGGTTTGGGTCCCCCCAAAGGATCCTTGGCAAAAAGGCTTGGCAAACAATTTTTGAAAAATCTGTCTATGGAACAGAGAGTTCTACTCTGATACACAGAGGTTATTAGCCAGAGTCAACTTGACAGCAACGGTTTATTTTTAAAGCAATGAAAGAAACAAAAACCACTCATGTAGAAGTGCAACATTGATGTTCCTGATTCGACAGCTCTTCTCTTAGCAGGAATGTGAGAATTCAGAACCCTTCCATCTTGTGTCTCTGCCTTTCTATTAGTCCTTGGAATTCTTTTCTTTCAGTGAGAATGAGGAAAGTAAATGGAGCATAATGGTGGATGATTTTATGGATTAGCCTTAGAAGTGATATGTATCACCGGTGCCTATAACCACTGGTCAAAATTCAGTCACCTGGATGCACCAAAAGTGAAATACAACTAGTCGGTACCTATCACATCTTATATTTGTATAAACCACTGCCATTGAGTCGGATCCAACTCATGGCGACCCCTTCTTGGGTTTCTGAGGCAGTATCACTACAGAAGTAGATTGCCCAACCTTCCTTCTGAGGAGTAGCTCGTGGGTTTGAACTGCCAGCCTTCTGGTTAGCAGCCAAATGCCTTAGGCACTATACCACCAGAGCGCCTATATTTGTATAACACTTACAATTTATTGAACATTTTCTCATACTTCCCTGTATGGCATATTTTCATAGAAGGCAATAATCTCAGTAGTTAAAAGTATGAACCCTAGAGTTAAAATCTTTAGGATTTGTTTCCTGATTTCAATGTTAGTGGTACAAGTGTGACCTAAAATGAATAAATTCACCTCTCTGAACCTCATCTGTAAAATAGTAATAATACATTCTAACCCATAGGGATGTTACAAAGATTAAATGAGTTAATAAATGTAAAGTGTTTAAATAGTGCTTGGCATGTGTCTAGAATACAGTAAGCACTTAGTAAGGATTAGCCATTATTACCATATTAGGACTGTAGCTCATTTAATGACAGAGCAGGCATTAAATAATGTGAAAGGTTGTGGAGAGGTAGCAGATGAAGCTGGAGAAAAAAACATCAATTTATCCATTAAGCTGTATGAATAATTGCAGAAAATTCTTCTTTGTTACAGTTTTTTAGCATTAGCCAAATAAAAAGACTACAGCCTTCAGTATGGATTATACCTCAACATAAAGAAAATAAAAATCTTTGCAACTGGACCAATAAGAACTTCATGATAAATGCAGAAAATATTGAAGTTGCCAAGGATTTCATTTTACTTATATCCACAATCAACACCCATTGAATCAGCAGTCAAGAAATCAAACAACATATCACATTGGGCAAATCTGCTACAAAAGACCTCTTTAAAGTGTTAAAAAAAAAAAAAAAAA
>NW_006921692.1:6621543-6622811 GCF_000298275.1 Orycteropus afer afer | reverse complement strand
ACCCACCAGCCACTCCTTGGAAGGAAGGTTGGGCAATCCTACTTCTGTAGTGATACTGCCTCGGAAACCCAAGGAGGGGTCGCTATGAGTCGGCGTCGACTCGATGGCACATAACAACAACAACAACAAAGTAGAGTCAGCTGCAGGGACCCAGGTAAGGGTGTTATGAGAGGTTTCCAACAGGGAGACAAACTTGTCTGTCGGTTTGTCTTACTGTGGTGATGTGTTGATGTGAGTTTTGAGGCTGAGCCACTGGTGTTTCAAACCCAGTGGGATGGACATGATGCACAGGTACCAGCCCAACTTACAGACTGACACAGACTAGGAAGAAGAAGGAGGCCATCCATTTCTCAAAGAATTGGCCAGGGAAAACCTTATGAATAGCAAAGAAACACTGATACATTACCATGCAACTTTATGAATAGTCTGGTTAGGTTAGAAGGCTCTCAAAATAGGACTGAGAAAGAGCTGCATTATCAGAGTAAACCCAGCCTTACTCATATGGATAAGGTAAAGCTTTTGAGACCTCCATTTGCTGATGTGGCACCACCCAAATTGAAGAGAAACAGCCTCAGACATCCATTAATCATTGCAACATGGAATGTACGAAGTATGAATCTAGGAAAATTGGAAGTTGTCAAAAATGATATGGAACACATAAAGATTGATATGCTAGACATTAGTGAGCTGAAATGGACTGGTTTTGGCCACTTTGAATCAGACAACCATGTGATCTACTATGCCGGGAATGACAGTTTGAAGAGGAATGGCGTGGCATTCATCATCACAAAGGATGTTTCAAGATCTGTCCTGCAGTACAATGTTGTCAGTGAAAGGATAATATCCACACGCCTACAAGGAAGACTTGTCAATACGACTATTATTCAAATATATGCGCCAACCACCAAAGCCACAGATGAGGAAATTGAAGATTTTTATTAACTTCTGCAGTCTGAAATTGACCGAACATGCAATCAGGGTGTGTTAATTATCACTGGTGGCTGTAATGCAAAAGTTGGAAATGAAGAAGAATCACTCTTAGTTGGAAAATTTGGCTTGGTGACAGAAATAATGCTGGAACTCAGCAAAATATGGTAGAATTTTGCAAGACCAGTGACTTATTCATTACAAACACTTTTTTCAACAACACAAATGGTGACTCTAAATGTGGACTTCATCAGATGAAACACACAGGAATCAGATTGACTACATCTGTGGCAAGAGGTGGTGGAAAAGCTCAATATCTTCAGCCAAAACCAGGCCAGGAG
>NW_006921692.1:6615827-6620588 GCF_000298275.1 Orycteropus afer afer | reverse complement strand
ATAAACGGAGAGAAGATTGAGGTTGTCAAAGAATTCACGTTGCTTGGTTCTACAATCGATGCCAACGGAAGCAGCAGTCAGGACATTAGATGAAGTGTAGCATTGGGAAGGTCAACTGTGAAGGAACTGTTCAAGTGCTGAGGAGCAAGGATGTCTCCTTGAGGACTAAGGTGTGCCTGACACAACCATGATATTTCCAATTGCCTCATATGCATGTGAGAGCTGGACAATGAATAAGGAAGAAGGAAGAAAAGTTGATGCTTTTGAGTTGTGGTGCTGGCGAAGAATGCTGAAAGTACCACGGACTGCTAAAAGTACTAACAGATCTGTCCTGGAGGAAGTGCAGCCAGAATGCTCCTTGGAAGCAAGAATGGCCAGACTTCGTCTCATCTATTTTGGTCATGTTGTCAGAAGGGACCATTCCCTGGAGAAGGATGTCATGCTTGGTAGGGTGGAGGGTCGACGAAGGAGGGGGAGGCCTTCAAAGAGATGGATTGACACGGTGGCTGCCATGATAGGCTTATGCATAGCAGATATCATGGAGTTGGCGCAGGACAGGGTAGTGTTTTGTTCTGCTGTGCATGGGGTCACTATGAGTCGGAAACGACTCAAGACACCTAACAACAACCAACAAAGTAGAGTCATCAAAAAAGAGGAAGATCATCCGTGACATGGATTGACATAGTGGCTGCAACAATGGGCTCAAATATAGCAATGATTGTGAGGATGACACAAGACTGGCAGTGTTTTGTTTTATTCTACATAGTGTGTCTGAGCCGGAACCAATTCACTAGCACTTGACAACAACAACAAATAATAGGTGAAAAAGGCAAGATTCCCAATTCCCAACAATTTTCAGTTTATATGTTAAGAACTGCAAAATAAATGAACCTGAGAAAATCTGATGACATTACAATCAAGCTAAATCCTAGAAAGTCCAGATAGGGTCTTATTCTAAAGGTTTCATGTTGAAGTAAGTAAACTATGCCTTGGAGAAACAGTGCTAATCAATTTAAGATTCATTTTCTATCCTTTCTTCTCTGGGGATAAAATCTTTTAGTAGGGCACAACTGTAGGACTGAGTCAGTTAATTTCACCTGAATAAGTACTTAATTATTCTTTATGTACCGTAGACCCTCAATATCTGTGGGGGATTGGTGCTAGGACTCCCATCGATACAAAAATCTGACAATGCTCAAGTCTCTTATATAAAATGGTCTAGTATTTGCATATAACCTATGCACATTTTTTCATATATTTTAAATCATCTGTAGTTTACTTATAATACATAATACAATGTAAATACTATGTAAATAACACTTTAAGCTCCCTCTTAGCCTTTGAGGGATTGATTTGACCACTTAATTGCTCTTTTCCTTTTTTCTAGTATTTTCAATGAGCATTGGTTGAATTTGCAGATGTGAAACTTACAGATACAGAGGGCAGACTGAATAGGTTAGTGAAAGCGTGAATACTGCTTATGGAGGTTTCTTTGTTTTAGGGAAGGTCAACTTTTGCTTCCCCCAACACATACATCCCAAATAATTTTTCCATTTCATCTCTTTTTATGGTTTGTTACCAAATATGCTAACATGCTCCCTGTTTTTTTTTAAAATCATGTTTAAATTACACCTCTTGTTTTGACATGATTATATATTCACATGCAATTGTAAGAAATAATAGAAAACTAGTTGATCCTTTAGACAGTTCCCCCCAATGGTAATAGTCAGTACATAATATCACAACCAGAGTATTGCCATGGATACAGGCAAGACAGAACATTTCCATCACTACAAGCGTCATTCATGGAGTGTGAGCCACACTCACACTTGCTCTACCTCCTATTTGAACCCTGGCAATCCTGAATCTGCTCTCCATTTTTGTAATTTTGACATTTGAAGAATATTATATATATGATATTATGCAACCTTTTGGGTATCGCTTTTTTCATTCAATATAATTCTCTGGTGATTAAGCCAGATTATTGCTTATATCACTAGTTCATTCTTTCTCACTGCTGAGTAGTTTCCATAGTCTAGGTGTACCAGTTCCTTTAACCATATACTCATTGAAGGATTTCTGTGTTGTGTCCAGTTTTTGGGTATTACAAATAAAGCTGCTATAAATATCCATGTATAGGTTTTTGTGTGAATTTAAGTCTTCTTTCTTCTGGGATATACGTTCAAGAGTTCAGCTTCTGGGTTGAGATATATTTCCATGTTTAATTTTTTTTTTTTTTAAGAAACTGTTTTCCAGAGTGGCTATACCATTTTACATTTGCACCAGCAATGTATAAGTGATCCTCATTCTCAACATCTTTGTCACCATTTGCTGTTGTCACTATTTTTTTTATCCATTCTAATAAGTATTTAATAATAACATCATGTCTTTAATTTGTATTTTCTTTAGTTAGTGATGTTGAACATCTTTTCATATGCTTGTTTTCCATCTGTATATTTTCTTCAGTGAATTGTATCTTCATGTCTTTTATCCATATTCTAAATTGTTTGCTTTATTATTGTTATTACTGTGAATTTTCAGAGTTCTTTATATATTCTGGATACAAGTCCTTTGTCAGATATGTAGGTTCAAGTATTTTCTCCCACTCCTTAGCTTGTTTTTTTAATTCTCTTACCAGGGTGATTTGCTGACCAAAGTTTTTAAGTTTTATGAAGCCCAACTAATCAGTTTTCCTTTTGGGCTCATGCTTTAGTTTAAGAATTCTTTGTCTAGCAATAGGTCCCAAAAACCTTCTCTTGCATTTCTTTTATAGTTTTACATTTTACTTTTATTTTCACATTTCAGTTATTTTTTGTATATGGAGTGAGACATAAGTTGAGTTTGAGTTTTTGCCTATGAATGCTCCAGCACCATTGGTTGAAAAGACTGTCTTTCCTCCATTAAATTGCTTTTACAACCTTGTCAAAAATTAGTTGGGCACATTTGTGTCAGTTCAATTATGGTTTCTGTTTTATACCAATGATGTGTGTGTCTATACACAACAATAATGGTGAGAAGTCTGGAAATCATGTAGACTGATTCTTCTCACATTATTATTATTATTATTTAAAATTGTTTTAACTGATCTAGTTTCTTTGACTTTTCACGTAAATTTTAGAAAAATCTTATCTACATTGACAAAAAAAATATTGCTGGGATTTTGATACAAATTTCACTGAACATCTATATCAGTTTTGGGGAAATTGACAGCTGTATTATATTGAACAACCACTCATCTGTCAGTATGTCATACTATGGTGGCTTGCATGTTGCTGTGAGGTTGAAGGCTATGCCACCAATATTTCAAATACCAGCAGGGTCACTAATAGTGGATAAGTTTCAGTGGAGGTTCTAAAAGAAAACAGACAGGCAAGAAAGAGAAGGACATAAAGTTCTGAAAAAAGCTGGCCACTGAAATCCTTATGAATAGGAGTGAAACACTGTCTTATATATTACTGGAAAATTTTATAAATGGCCCTGAAACATTGTCTGACATAATGTCAGAAGATGAGGCCCTTAGGATGGAATGCACTCTAAACACAACCAGGGGGAGTTCTGGTAAGATGGCGGACTAGGCAGAAAGACTTGCACAGGCCCTCTTCAACAAAGAAAAGGGAAACCAATTAACACAGACATAGAAGATAATCCTGGACTCCTGAGCCTTGAAGGGAAGGATTTAGAAGTGGACTAACCCAACTAGCAGAAGAATTTGCATGAAAATACCAAAAAAGGAGACATACGGAGCTGTGGTCTGGCAGTGATCCTGATGGCACAGACAGCTTGGAAATTCCCAAGTGCTGGTAGGACCTAAGAATTGACCTAAAAATCAGCCCTGCTAGCCAGGGACAGCACGAAGGACTACTCTGGTGGCTGGGGAATAAAAGAGAAGGTGAAGAGAAAAGTGGGCTGAGCTGTGGACTTTTGCCTGACAGTAGGATGCCGCCATTTTGAATGTTCACAAGCAGCTTGACCATTTTGGATATTTAAAGAGACTGTGCTCTCCCAGATTCCAGGGGCTTAAGAACACGTTCTGCTTGCCAACAACCCCAAGGACACTCTAGACCTGCAAGACTGAAAAGGTATGGCATTCCTCTTGTTACTCTTATACCCCACACCCGCTTGGTGAATGGAGATGAGGCCATACCCCACTCTCACCCACCTTCTGGGCCCACAGGCACTCCATCCCACATCCCAGTCTGTGTGTTCAGACGGAGCCTGGGTGCCCTGCCCTGTCCTCCACTGATTTTTTTTCTTTTTCTTTTTTCTCTCTTTTTTTATTTTTATTTTCTTTCTTTTTTTCCTGGTGTTTAGTTTGCTTGTATTTGTCTGTTTTAAAACTACTATTATTAATAATACTTTTCTCCTTTTTACTATTATTCTTTAGTGTGTCCCCCCCCCCCCCGCCCCAGGTCGTAGGTATCAGGTTTTTACTTTCTTTTCCCTGTTTCTGGTTGAAAAAAAAAATTTTTTTAATGAAATTTTACTCCCTTTTTTCTCATAGTTAGCCCCGTTCCATGTTTACTTTTTGCATTTTTATTATTTTTTCCTTCATTATTCTCCTTCTCTACCTTTTTTCTCTTAGTGCCCTATCCCCAAATATTGCAGGTTTTCTTGTTTTTTCTTCTTCTTTTTCCCTTTTCTCTCTTTTTGATCACTATTCCTGTGTGATTACATGGTGTGTATCTTGTTCATGTGCTTTTAGTTTTTTGAAGGTTATTCAATTGTAATTTTTGTCTAACTGAGTGGGAAACAGCAACAGTC
>NW_006921692.1:6591808-6599618 GCF_000298275.1 Orycteropus afer afer | reverse complement strand
CAACATCTCCAACAATTAGAAAAAGAACAGCAAGAAAAGCCTACAGTCACCAAGAGAAATGAAATAATCAAGATTTGAGCAGAAATCAATAAAACAGAAAAATAGAAGGGCAACAGAAAAAAAATCAACAAGACCAGAAGTTGGTTTTTTGAAAAGATCAATAAAATCGACAAACCACTGGCAAATTGAACAAAGGAAAAGAGGGAGAGGATACAAATAACACGAATAAGAAATGATATGGGTGACATCACAACAGAACCAACTGAAATTAAAAGGATAATATCAGGATACTATGAAGAACATAAAGGCTGCTTATGCACAGGGAAACAGCTCAGGGGGCAGGAGTGTATGGAGGGATGGACACAGGAAAGAGGTAATTATATAGAGGAAGTGGGAGGGGAGCTGTTGCATTGTGGTAAATTGTGGTCAATGTCATGAGACAAAGTGTATGTGAACTGCTGTACGGAAAGTGAATTTGCTCTGTAAATTTTCACCCCAATCACAATAAAAATAAATATAAATAAATAAATAAATACAACCAGGGAAGAGCTGCCTCCCCAAAGTAGAGTTAACTTTGATGTGGATGGAACAAAGCCTTTAGGATCTTCATTTGCTGATGGGGCATGACAAAATGGGAACAAACAGCTGAAACATTCATTAATAATTGGAACATGGAATATACAAAATGTGAATCTAGGAAAATTCAAAGTTGTCAAAAATCAAACAAAATGAATAAAAACTCATACCCTAGGCATTAGTGAGCTGAAATGGACTGGCATTGACATTTTCAATCAGACAATAATATGACCTATTATCCCAGGAATGGCAAATTGAAGAGGAATGGCATTGCATTCATAGTCAAAAAGAAAATCTCAAGATATATCCTGAAGTACAATGCTGTGAACAGGTAGGATAGTATCCTACACCTACAAAGGAGACCAGTTAACATTATATTATGCAAATTTATGCATCAATTACTAAAGAAGAAGATGAAGAAATTAAAGATTTTTACCAACATCTGCAATCTTAAATTGACCAAACATGCAATCAAGATGTATTGATAATTACTGGTGATTGGAATGCAAAACCTGGAAACAAAGAAAAATCGTCCTTGGTTAGAAAATATGGCCTTTATAATAGAAATGATGCTGGAGATCATATGATACAATTTGTGAGAAAGACCAACAACTTATTCATTGCAAAACCTTTTTTAAAAAAAATAAATGGTGGCTATACATGTGGATCTTGCCAGATGGAACACACACAGAAGATTGACTACATCTGTAGAAAGAGACAATGGAAAGCTCACTATCATCAGTCAAAACAAGGCCAGGAGGAACTTCCAGTAAAAGGGAGGAATAGGCAGACAAGCCACACAAACCCTTTTCAACAAAGAAAAGAGAAATCAGTTGACAGAGATACAGAAGATAATCTTGGAGCCCTGAGCTTTGAAAGGAACTATACAGAAATAGATTAGGCACCAATTAGTGAAAAAACCTGAATGAAACCTGAGTACAGAGACAGAGCAGTGAACTATCAGCTACTCTGATGGGACCAACAGCCTGAATATTTTCAAGTAGTGTTGGGACCTGAGAATTGACCTAAAGATCAGCCCTGGTCACCAAAGTCTGCAGGGATGACTGTGCTGGTGGCTTATGACTAGGAAGGGAAATAGCAAGGAGGGAGACAACCTGAGCTGTGGGCTTTCTGCTGTCCAGAGAGTACAGCTGTTTTGATTGTTTACAAGCAGTGGCCATTTTGAATATTTAAAGTGACCAAGGATGCACCCATTCTGAATGTTTACAAGCAGCGCCATTTTGGATATTTTAAGTGACCAAGGGTGTAGCCACTTTGAATATTTACAAGCAGCTATCATTTTGGATTTTTAAAGTGACTGAGGGTGCAGCCATTATAAATGTTTATAAGTGGTGGCCATTTTGCATTTTAAAGTGACAGCATTCTCATTTAGATTCCAGGATCTAAGAATAGGCTCTGTTTGCCAAGGGCAGCAGGGACATATGGGAGGCTGACAACGGGAAAAGAGACAGGTGGTGAGTGTATAAGTGCTGCCAACTACTGAATAGAGGAGCACACACAGTACCCTGCTTACATAGACAACTTAAAAACAAAACAAAGAAAACAAAAATCATGAGCAAGTTACTCCAATATAAAATCACCAATTAAATATAAACACAAAAATGTCACAATGCCTCAGAAACAACAGAGCATTACAGGGCACACAAAGAAGCAAGATAAAGCAGGAGAACCAAAGGACCAGGATACAGACCCAAAACACATCCCTGAGGAAGAAGCAGCATTGGAACTCTGTGAAAAAGAATTAAAAAGAATTTTATTTAGGAATTGTGTTAGACTGGGTTCTCTAGAGAAACAAAACTAGTAAAGCTTATATAGAGAGAGATAAAGAGAAATTTATCTTAGGAAAATGGCTCACACACTTTTACAAGCTGGCAAGTCCCAAGTTCCTGGATCAAACGTCAAGCTGGAGGCTTTTCCCGACTCATGCAGCTGCAGGGGCTGAGGAGCTCAAGGTTGGCAGGCAGTACACTGGCTGTTGACTCCAACAAATGACAAATCCAAGATCTCCAGGCCAAATGGTGATTGTTCATTCATGGAAAGTTGTAGGCAGCACCACAGAATCCCGATCCACAAAAGAGTGTCTCCGTTCCCAGGATGTCCATAAATATACTGGAAGCAGGCCACACCCCTAGGGAAACTCCTTTTCAACAGATTGACTGCCTAAAACATATATATCTGATCCCATCATTGGAACAACCCACATCACAATTGCTTAAACCACACAGAATTGTGGTCCAGCCAAGTTGACACACAGCTCCAACTGTCACAATATTAATGTGCGAAAGAGCAACACCAATAGATCGAGTACTTTTGAGAAGTACAATTTTGTCAGCATGAAGAGTATAAGGAAATTGGTTGGTTGGTCCTATATACACTAGACAAAGTGGTGAAAGAGCAAGATGAGCTCAGGGCTGCTGAGTTAAGTGCCAAATAAAAACCTCAATGTTTCCAGTTGAGCTCTGCAAGAATGTCTTATTTCTTCTAGTAACAGAGCTGATATCACCAAAAACCAAACCCAGGCTGAATTGCAACACCAATTAAATTACCTACCCAGAATGGTGTCTGAAGTTAAAGTGAGGGCATTGATTGGGAAAAAATGGGATCCTGAAACCTGGAATGGGGACATATGGGCAGATAGTCAGAAAGATCAGGATATGGAGCCTGTAAACGCTCTTGAATCCCTCCCATCTGAAGGGATTATTATAAAACCACTATCCCCTCCACCTCAGTTTGATGGGATTAACCCAACTATTCCTACTGGGTCATTGCCTGAGGCAGAGGCGATGGAAGACATTGCTGAATGTTCTCAGGAACTTTCCCAACCATCCACTATTGCTGCTAGACCTATAACTAAGCTTAAGTCCAAGCGAGCCCCAAAAGGTGAAATACAAAATATGACTGAGGAGGTGATATGCTACACCTGAAAAGACCTACTTGATTTTGCTAACATGAACAGACAGAAACCTGGAGAATATGTATGGGAATGGCTTCTGAGGGTGTGGGATAATGGTGAAAGGAATGTAAGATTGGATCAGTCTGAGTTTATTGATTTAGGCCCACTAAATACAGATTCTTCATTCAGTGATTCAGCTCGAGAGGTTAGGAAAGGATCTAATAGTTTATTTGGTTGGCTTACTAAAGCATGGATTATGTGGTGGCCTACCTTAAGTCAAGTGGAAGTACCAGATCTGCCTTGGTATACTGTAGAAGAAGGTATCCAGAGGCTCAGAGAAATTGGACTGTTAGAATGGATTTATCAGATTAGACTGCTAGAACCAGAAATGGAGAGTCCAGAAGACACGCCTTTCACCAGTATGGTGAGGAATAAATTTGTGAAGGGAGCCCCAGCATCCTTGAAGACTGCTGTGATTGCTATTTTATATTAGTCAAATTTTACAGTGGGAGCTGCCCTAATTGAACTAAGACACTTAACTATGATGGGGCTGATTGGACTCCATGGTGGTAGGAGCCAAGTGGCAGTAGTTAATTGACAAAGGCAAGGTGGGCATGGTTACCATAATGGACAACTGGAACTGGAGATACAATTTGACCCAGCAATCCCATTGCTAGGTATATATTCTAGAGAGTTGAGAGCCAGGACAGGAACAGATATATGCACACCCATGTTCATCACAGCACTATTTATAATAGCAAAATATTATATTTATATAAAAACATTTATATTATATATATTATATGTATATAAAATATTTATATAAAAACAACCTTTGTGTGCATCAGTGGAAGAGTGGATGACCAAACTATGGTACATACACACAGTGGAATGCTAGGCAGCACTAAAGAATAATGTAGAATCTGCAAAACACCACATAATATGGATGAACTTGGAGGACATTATTCTGAGTGAAATAAGTCAATTACAGAAGAACAAATATAGTATTAGTTCATTGTTGTGGAGGGTCAAGGCAAGGTTTATATATGGAGGGAAACTTTCTTTGCTGGTTGCAAAGGGTAGGAGGGGAGGGGAGGGAACACTGCAAAAAAAATATATTGACCCATGTTACTTTAGTTTTGTGTATTTCATTGTACATAAATTATTATTCAATAAAACATTAAAAGACCAAGAGATGAATGTGGAAAGATCAATTGCTCATATGCAAGTTCAGTTTGACGCTAAAGAAAACTAATATAAGCTCATGACAGCCAAAATATGATCTTGATTATATACCACCTTAGTTTAAAGACTATTTGAAGAATAGATTTGATGTATTGAACATGAATGAACAAAGACCAGATGAATTGTGGGATGACATCAAGAACCTCATACATTGGAGAAAACAAATGGTCATTAAAAAGATAGGAAAGGAAGAAAAGACCAAAATAGATGTCAGAAGAGACTCTGAAACTTGCTCTTGAAAGGAGAATAGCTAAAGCAAATAGAAGAAATGACAAAATAAAAGAGCTAAACAAGATTTCAAAGGACAATTTGAGAAAACAAAAGCACTATAATGAAATTAGCAAAGACCTGGAGTTTGAAAGCCAAAAGGGAAGAACATGCTTGGCATTTCTCAATGTGAAAGAAAAATTTCAAGCCTTGAGTTACAATATTGAATGCTACTATGGGCAAAATACTGGACAATGCATGAATTATCAAAAGAAGATGGAAGAAATACATGGTAACTCTATCAAAAAGAATTAGTTGATGTCCAACTATTTTAGGAGATAGTATATGATCAAGAACCAATGGTACTGAAGGACAAAGTCCAATTTGCACTGAAGGAACTGGCAAAAAACAAGGCTCCAGGAATTGACGGAATACCCATTGAGATGTTTCAACAAACAGATGTAGCCCTAGAGGTACTTACACATTTATGTGAAGAAATTTGGAAGACAGCCATCAGACCAACTGACTGGAAGATTGATACTTGTGCCCATTCTAAAGAAAGGTGATCCAACAGAATGTGGAAATTATCAAACAATATCATTAACATCACATACAAGTAAAATCTTGCTGAAGATAATTCAAAAATGGTGGCAACAGTATATTGACAGGGAACTTCTAGAAATGCAAGCTGGATTCAGAAGAGGACATGGAAGGAGGGATATCATTGCTGTTGTCAGATGGATCTTGGCTGAAAGCAAAGAATACCAGAAAGTGTCTATCGTGTTTTATTGACTATGCAAACACATTAGACTCTGTGAATCATAACAAATTATGGATAACATTGCAGAGAACTTACTTGTGCTCATGAGGAAGCTGTGCATAGACCAGGAGGCTGTCTTTCAAACAGAGCAAGGGGATACTGCATGGTTCAAAATCAGGAAGGGAGTGTGTCAGGGTTGTATCCTTTCACAATATTTATTCAATCTGTGGGCTGAGCAGATAATCTGAGAAACTGAGCTATATGAAGAATGTGACATCAGGACTGTGGAAAAGCTCGTAAACCATCTGTGATATGCAGATGACAACCTTACTTGCCAAAAGTGAAGATAATTCGAAGCACTAACTGATGCAGATAAAAGATTACAGTCTTCAGTATGGATTACACATCCAAATAAAGAAAACGAAAATTCTCACAACTGGAACAATAAGCAACAAGATGATAAATGGAGAAAACACTGAAGTTGTCAAAGATAGCATTCTACTTGGATTTATAGTCAACACCCATTAAAGCAGTAATCAGGAAATCAGAAGTCGTATTGCACTGGGAAAATCTGCAAAAGACTTCTTCAAAGCATTAAGAAGCCTCTTTATAGTGTTAAGAAGCAAAGATGTCACTTTGAAGACTAAGATGTGCCTAACCCAACCCATGGGAGCTCTGGTAGCATAGTGCCTAAGGCACTTGACTGGTACCCAGAAGGCTGATGGTTCAAACCCACCCACCACTCCTTGGAAGGAAGGTTGGGCAATCTACTGTAGTGATTCTGCATCAGAAACACAAGGAGGGGTCGCTGTCACTCGAGGCACATAACAGCAACAACAATCCAACCCTTGGTATTTTCATTTGCCTCATATACATGTGAAAGCTGGACAGTGAATAAGGAGGGCAGAAGAAGAGTTGATGCCTTTATATTGTGGTCTTGGCAATGAATTCTGAAAATACCATGGACTGCCAGAAGAATGAACAAATCTGGTCTGGGAGAAGTGCAGCTGGAATGTTCCTTGGAAGTGAGAATGGTCAAACTTCGTCTCACCTCTTTCGGTCAAGTTGTCAGAAGAGATCATTCCCTGGACAAGGATGCCATGCTGGGTAAAGTGGAGGGTCAGTGAAGAAGGAGAAGACCCTCAAGCATATGGATTGGCACAGTGGCTGCAACGATGGACTGCAGCATAGCAAGGATTGTGAGGATGGCACAGGACTGGGCACTATTTCATTCTGTTGTACACAGGGTCACTCTGAGTTGGAGTTGACTCAATGACACCTAACAACAACAATGAGTATATTGAATCTTCCAATCCAGTGCAGTATATCTCTCGATTTAATTAGGTTTTTTTTTATTTCTTTCATAAAAATGTCATTTTCAGCACACATGTATGTCTTGTACATGTTTTGCTAGATTTACACCTAAATATTTCTTGTTTCTTTAAGTGATTATAAATGGTATTGCATTTTTCATCTCAATGTCTATATGTTCGTTATTGGGAGCTCTGGTAGCGTAGTGTCTAAGGCATTTGACTGTTAACCAGAAGGCTGGCGGTTAAAACCCACCAGCCACTCCTTGGAAGGAAGATGGCGCAATCTACTTCCGTAGTGATAATGCCTCGGAAACCCAAGGAGGTGTCGCTATAAGTCGGATCCGACTCGATGGCACATAACAACAACAACAATATGTTCATTATTAGTAGACAGCAAAACAGTTGAATTCTGTATTTTTATTATGTATTCTAAGAACTTTCTGAACTCACTTATTAGTAACAGGAGTTTTTTGTAGATTCCTTGGGATTTTCTTTGTAGACCCCTTGGGATTTTCTTTGTAGACCATCATTACATCTGCAAATAGAGACAATTTTATTTTTCCTTTACAATCTGTATGTCTTTTATTCTCATTTCTTCCTTTATTGCTCAGGGCAGAACTTCAATAATTATGTCGAATAAGAGTAGTGAGGGATAACATCCTTGCTTTACTCACATTCTTAGGGGAAAATATTTATTCCTTGATAATTAAGTATAATGTTAGCTTTAGGTTTTCCTATAGATGACCTGAATCAAGTTCAGGAAGTTTCCTCTAATCCTACTTTTTTTTTTTTTTA
>NW_006921692.1:6589717-6591286 GCF_000298275.1 Orycteropus afer afer | reverse complement strand
CTCCAAATGATTTTGAGTTTTGTTCTACATTGTTCTCCCTCTCTATCAAGGGTCTCCTACATAGATACTCTTCCAAATGGATGACAGTGGTAGCCAGGCACCATCTAGTTCTTCTTGTCTCATAGTTGTATAGGCTGAGATCAGATGGTATACCAGTCGCTAGGTCTAAATGTTTCCATGAAATTTGGTTTTCTTCATTCTTCTTTGCTCTGGACAAGGAGAGACCCAATGTTGCATCTAGATGGCAGCTTTCTAGCTTTCAAGATCACAGTCGCTACTCAACCAGTTGCTACTCGCCAAACATTGTACAAAGTACAATGTTTTATATAGTATGTTATGCCAATTGAGCTTGATGTCCCCTGCGACTATGGTCCCAAGCGCACAGGTTCAACTACTTGGTCCCTCTGGGTAGCTGGCGGTGACCAAGCAGTGACCACAATCTTGCCCCAGGTCAGCTCTACTATACACATGGGAATTCTGATCATTCATATAAACTTATAGGACCATTGTCTGCCAACCCTATATATGTTCTTGGATACCCTCCCCATTTCATAGACATACCTAATCATTTAGCCTGTCCACCCATCTATCCACTCATATACCCATGTTTGCCTTCACTGACAATACAGTACTGTATGTGCAAAAGGATTCATATTTGCTGTCAGTAACTCCCATGTACCTCTCTATGTCTTTCTCATTTTCAATGGTGCCATATTGGTCACTCACATTTGGTACATTGCCCTTCTTTTCACTGAAATCAATACTTACCTCTATCTATCTAACAGTCTTCCTTTCCCTGCCCTCCCACCCCTGGTAACCAACAAAGAAAATTTCCTTCTGTAGATAAACCTTTCCTTAACTTTTACAATAATGGACTAATACAATATTTGCCCTTTTGTGATTGACTTATTTCACTCAGCATAATGTCTTCCGAGTTCATCCACGTTATGTGGTGTTTTGCAGATTCTACATTATTCTTTAGCGTTGCATAGTCATGGTGTCCCTGGTTTCTTTGTTCCATATTATTTTCTGTGCTGAGCTCGTTTTGTTTATGAATTGTGTTATCATTTCCTTTGTTGCTGTTGTTTTAGTATATGCTGAATATTTGTGCTTGTCCTCTTTTTTATTGTGATGTGAAGGTTTATCATTTTTCTTTGCAGTTACCATATGATTTATAATTTTATCCCCAAGTTTAGAACAGTCCATTCTATCTTGCAACTCTCTTAACTTCCTCACCATTTAGAAGTTCTATAACTATACAGTCTTTTTGCTCTTTTTGTTTGTAGTTGTCCTCGCTTGCCAATTGATGTCTCTGGTTCCCTGTTTACCATCTTGTAAGCTCATTTTACTTTGGATATGTTCATACCTGTAGTTTCTGGGTTGTGTCATCTTGTGTATTAATGGTTGGTTGTTATTTGCTATTTTTGGTTCTCTGTTCCAAAGACTCCCTTTAGCATCTCTTGTAAGGTTGGTCTGGTTTTAACAAATTCCCTTAGATTCTGCTTATCTGGAAATCTCCTAATTTCACCATCATATTTGAGGGACAATTTTGCTGGGTATATAATTCTT
>NW_006921692.1:6585898-6587630 GCF_000298275.1 Orycteropus afer afer | reverse complement strand
TTAAACCTTCAAAATGGTGGTGCCCTCTGGACCGGCAAAAATCCACAGCTCAGCCCACCTTTCTCTTCACCTTCTCCGTTTGTTCCCCAGCCACCGTGCATAGTCCTCTGTGCAGTCCCTGGCTAGCAGGGTGATTTTTAGGTTAATTCTTAGGTCCTACCACCACTCAGGAATCTTTAAGCTGTCTGTGCTGTCAGGATCGCTTAGACCGCAGCTCCGTCTGTCTCCTTTTTTTTGGTATTTTCACGCAAATTCTTCTGCTAGTTGGGGTTTATTCCACTTCTTTATCCTTCCTTTCAAGGCTCAGGGGTCAGGATTATCTTCTTTGTCTGTGTTAATTGGTTTCCCTTTTCTTTGTTGAAGAGGGTCTGTGCAGTCTTTCTGCCTAGTCTGCCCTCTTGCCAGCTATCCTAATCCTACTTTTCTAAGAGGTTTTTTTTAAATGAAATTTTTTGTATGAATGGATGCTAAATTTTATCAAATTGATGTGCTCATCAATGGACATGTTTCAGCAGAGATTCCAGACTAAGACAGAGTAGGAAGAAGGAAGTAGAAGGTTACTTTTGAAAAAAAAAAAAAAAAAAATTAGATACTGAATCCTTATGAATAGCAAGAAAACATTGTTTGATGATAGTGCATGAATATGAGTCCCTCAGGTTGGAAGCTACTCAAAATATAACTGAGGAAGAGCTGCCTCCGAAAAATAGAGTTGACCTTAATGAGGTGGATGCAGTAAAGCTTTCTGGAACTTCATTTGTGTGATAGTTAAGGTTGTGTATCAACTTGGCTGGACAGTGGTTTGGCAGCTCAGTGATGGTATTCCTCATGATGAGAGTGTAGTAAACTCCATGGTGGGATCTGCTGTGACATCTTAATCTGTGAAAAAGAGGTGCCTTTGGGGTGTGGCCTGCTTGCAGTATATGTGGAGGAAGTTGGGGAAAGATCTCTAGCTTTTACCACAGTTTGGATCGTGGGTTTGGCCAAGTCTTCCTCTCCAGTTCCTGGCCTGCTGTATTGCCTGCCATTCTTGGAATAGTGCCATTTTAGTTGTTGATCTTGGATTTATCAGCCTCAGCAGCAAGCAGCTGTGTGAGTCAGAAGAAGCCTGTAGCTTGCTCTACTGGGCCTGGAACAAGAGGCACAATTGAAGCCCAAGGTCAAGGGGCCTTCATTCAGTCCCTAAAGCCAGTGCTCTGAATTAGGACTTCTAGCCTCCTAAATTATAAGAGAATAAATTCTAGTTTATTAAAGCCATCCACTTGTGGTATTTCTGTTATAGCAACACTAGAGAACCAAGACAATTTGCTGATGTGACATGACTCAAAATGAGAAGAAAGAGTTGCAAACATCTATTAATAATGTTGTTGTTGTTGTTAGGTGCCATTGAGTTGTTTCTGACTCATCGCGACCCCATGCACAGCAGAATGAAACACTGCCCAATCCTGTGCCCGCTCCATGATCCCTGCTATACTTGAGCCCATCATCGCAGCCACCATGTCAATCCATCTCGCTGAAGACCTTCCTCTCTTTTGTCGACCCTCCACCCTACCAAGCATGATATCCTTCTCCAGGAAATGGTTCCTTCTGACAACATGACCAAAATAGGTAAGATGAAGTCTGGCCATTCTTGCTTCCAAGGAGCATTTTGGGTGCACTTCCTCCAGGACAGATCTGTTAGTTCTTTTAGCAGTCCACGGTACTTTCAGTATTCTTTGCTAGCACCACAACTCAA
>NW_006921692.1:6582843-6585223 GCF_000298275.1 Orycteropus afer afer | reverse complement strand
ATGCCTTTGCATAGTCAATAAAGCACAAGTAAACATCTTTCTGGTGTTCTTTGCCTTGAGCCAAGATCCATCTGACAACAGCTATGATATCCTTTGTCCCATGTCCTCTTCTGAATCCAGCTTGCACCTCTGGAAGTTCTCTGAAAATATACTGCTGCAAATGTTTTTGAATTATCTTCAGTAAGATCTTACTTACTGAATATACTCAGTATACTGCTGCAAACATGTTTGAATTATCTTCCGTAAGATCTTCCCATTAATAACAGGAAGATGGAATGGACAGAGTATGAATCTAGAAAAATTGTAAGTTGCCAAAAAATAAGATAGAACACACAAAATCAGTATTCTAGGCATTAGTAAGCTTAAATTGAGTGATACTGGCTATTTTGAATCAGACAATGGTCTACTATACCAGGAATGACAAATTGAAGAGGAATAGTGTTGCATTCATTGTCAAGAAGAACATTTCAACATCTATCTTGAAGTGTAATGCTGTCAGTGATAGGATAATATACATACTCATATGAGGAAGATCACTTAATACAACTATTCTTCAAATCTATGTACCAACCACAAAGCCAAAGAGGAAGAAATGGAAGGGTTTTTTTTTTTTTTTTTTTAACCAATTTCTGTGGTCTGAAGTTGATGAAACATTCATTCAAGATGCAATGATAATTACTGGTGATTAGAATGTGAAAATTGGAAACAAAAAAGAATTGTTTGTTTGAAAACATGACCTTCGTGATATAAATGACACAAGAGAGTGTATGATAGAATTTTCCAAGAACAATGACTTATTCCTTTGCAAATACCTTTTTCAACAACATAAATGATGACTATACACATGAACCTAGCCAGATGGAATATATAGAAATCAAATAGACTACATCTGTGGAAAGAGGTGATGGAGAAGCTCAATATCATTAGTCAGGACAAGGCAAGAGGCTGACTATGGTACAGACCATCAATTGCTCATAGGCAAGTTCAAGTGGAAGCTGAAGAAAATTAAAACAGGTTCACATGAACCAAAATACAACCTTGAGTATATCCCTCCTGTATTTAGAAAATACTTCAAGGATAGATTTTATACATTAAACACCAATAACTGAAGACCAAATGAGTTATTTGATGATACCAAGTACATCATATACGAAGAATGCAAAAGGTCATTAAAAGGACAGTGAAGAAAGAAAAGACCAAAATGGATTTCAGAAAAGACCCTGAAACTTGCTCGAGAATGGAGAGTAGCTAAAGTGAAAGGAAGAAATAATGAAGTGAAAGAGCTGAATATACTTCAAAGAATAGTTCAGAAAATAAAATACAATAATATAATGCAATATTTAAAAAACTGTAGTTAGAAAACCAAAAGGGAAGGATACACTTGGCATTTCCCAAGCTGAAAGAACTGAAGAAAAAATAACGAGCTTCAAGTTACAATACTGAAGAAGTCTATGGGCAAAATATTGAACAAAGCAGAAATTATCAAAAGAAGATGGAAGGAATACATAGAGTCACTGTACCAAAAGAATTGACTGATGTTTAATAATTTACAGATGTGGGACATGATAAAAAACAAATAGTATTTGAGAAAGAAGTACAAGTTGCACTGAAGACATTGGCAAAAGAAAAAGACTCCAGGAATTAATGGAATATAAATTGAGATTCAACAAATGGATATAATGCTGGACTGCTCCTCTATGCCAAGAAATTTGGAAGACAGCTAACTGTCTAACTGACTGGAAAATATCCATATTTGTGCCCATTCCAAAGAAAAATGATTCAACAGAATGCAGAAATTATCAAACAATATCATTAGTATCACATGCAAGTAAAATTTTACTGAAAATATTCAAAAATGATTATAGCGGTAAATAGACAAGGAACTGCTAGAAATTCAAGCTGGATTCAGAAGAGGATGTGGAATGAGGTACATCATTGCTAATGTCAGATAGATCTTGACTAAAAGCAGAAAATACAAGAAAGTTTTTTTACTTGTGTTTTATTGATTATGCAAAGGCATTTGAATGTGTGGATCATAACAAACTATGGATAACATTGTGAAGGATGAGAATTCCATAATATTTCATTGAGTTCAAAGGGAACCTGTACATAGACCAAAGGCAGTAGTTTGAACAGAGCAAGCGAATACTGCTTGTTATAAAATTATGAAACATGTGTATCAGGGTTGTATCCTTTCACCACACTTATTCAATCTGTATGTTGAGCAAATGATCTAGGAAGATGGACAATATGAAGAAGAACCCTGCATCAGCACTGGAGGAAGACTCATTAACAACTCGCAATATGCAGATGACACAACCTTGCTTGCTGAAAGTGAAGATGACTTGAAGCACTTACTGATGAAGATCAAAGACTACAG
>NW_006921692.1:6566074-6582708 GCF_000298275.1 Orycteropus afer afer | reverse complement strand
GCTGTAAAAGACTTTTTTAAAGTGCTAAGGAGCAAAGATGTCCCTTTGAAGATTAAGGTACACCTAACCCAAGCCATGTTTGGTTTTTTTTTTTTTTTTTTAACCCAAGCCATGACATTTTCAATCACCTCATAGGTATGTGAAAGCTGGACAATGAATAAGGAAGATTGAAGAAGAGTTGACGCTTTTGAGTTCTGGTGTTGGTGAAGCATACTCAAAAGTACCACGGGCTGCCAGAAGAATAAACAAATCTGTCCTTGAAGCAGTGCAGCCAGAATGCTCCTTGGAAGTGAGAATGGCTAGACTTTGTCTCATCTACTTTAGTTATGTTGTCAGAGGGATTACATGAAGAGAACATGGTACCAGGTTTGGGGAGAAAGACTCAGTAGCAACCTGTGATATGCAGATGACACAACCTTGCTGAAAGTGAGGAAGACTTAAAGCACTTACTGATGAAGATCAAAGACTATAGCCTTCAGTGTGGATTATACCTTGACATACAGAAAACAAAAATCCTTACAACTGGACCAACAAGCAACATCATGATGAAGGGAGAAAGCTAAAAGCACTTGACTGCTAACCAGAAGGCTGGTGGTTCAAACCCACCAGCCACTCCTTGGAAGGAAGGTTGGGCAATCTACTTCCATAGTGATACTGCCTTGGAAACCCAAGGAGGGGTCTCTATGAGTTGGAGCCGAATCTATGTTAGTGAGCTTGGTTTCATTTAAAAGTGTTAAAAAAGCAAAGATGTCACTTCGAGGACTGAGGTGCCCCTAATTTTTTTGGGGGAGTTTTTAAATGAAAAATTTAATTTTCCTAATAGTTAAAGGGATATTCAAATTATCTACTGCCTACCAAGTGAGTTGTGGAAGATTGTGATTTTCAAGGAATTGGTTCATCTTATCTTAGTTGTCAAATTCATGTGTGTACAGCTGTTCTCAGTATTGTTGTTGTTGTTATTTGCCATCGAGTCGGCCCTGACTCCTAGCGACCCCTCCTTGGGTTTCCGAGGCAGTTATCACTTCCGAGGAGTGGCTGGTGGGTTTGAACCGCCAGCCTCCTGGTTAGCAGTCAAGTGCCTTAGGCACTATGCTACCAGAGCTCCTATTCTCAGTATTACTTTATTTATTTATTTATTGATGTCTTCAGGGTTTTCAGTGATATTTCCTGTTTCATTCCACAAATTGGTAATTTGCATTATCTCTCTCTCTCTTTTTTTTTTCCTATTACTCCTGCTAGAAGAATGTAAAATTTTATTGATTTTTTACAAACCCAGCTTACTGATTTGTTGATTTTTACCTTTTTTTTTTTTTTCAATTTCATAGATATCTGCTCTTATCTTTATTGTATCATTCTTTCTGCTTGCTTTGGTTTTATTTTGATCTTATTTTTCTAGGTTCTTGATGGGAGTTTGCATTATTGATTTGACACTTTCTCCCTTTCTAAAGTATGATTTAGTGCTACATATATCCCTCTCACTACTGCTTTAGTTGTGTTTCAAATTTTGATATGTAATACTTTCATTTTCATTCATTGTAATATATATATTTTAAAACATTTCATTGTGATTTGGGTAATAGTTTACAGAGCATATTTGTTTTCTATTCAGCAGTTCACACACATTTTGTTTTGTGACATTGGTTCCAATCCCCACAATGTACCTGTTTTCTTGTCACTACCTCTCTGTAGTTCCCTTTTCCCTATGTCCTTTCCTATGCATTCCTTCCTTTTGAGCTTTCTCCCTGCGCACATGTTGCCCTTCTGATCTGCCATGGTTAATGGTTCTAAGGAGTGGAACTCCCTGGTGTAATTGTTCACTTTGTAGGCCTGTCTATTGTTTGGCTGAAAGTTAAGTCATGGAAGTAAGTTCAATTCTAGGCCTGAAGGATGACTTAGGGGCCATAGTCTTGGGGATTTCCCCAGTCTCCATCAGACCAGTAAGGCTGTTTTTTGTTTATTTTGATTTTGTGTTTTGTTCCACATTTTTCTCCCACTCTGCCCAGGATCTCCAACTCTGATCCCTTTTCAAGAGGTTAAGGAGCTCTGGTAGTTCACTGTGCAAGGCATTTGGCTGCTAACCATAAGGTTGGTGGTTCAAACCCACCAGCTGCTCCATCAAAGAAAGATGGGGCAATCTACTTCCATAAAGATTTACAGACTTAAAAATCCAATGGGGGTTGTTGTGAGTTGGAATTGACTGCATGGCAGTGAGTTTGGTTTTTCTATTTGTTCCAGTGATTAACAGCAGTAGCTGGGAACCATCTAGTTCCTCTGGTCATGTAGGCTGAAGTTCATTTTGTCCACAGTACTTTCGACTAATTGTTTCCATGCATCTTTGATTTTCTCCATTCTTCTTTACTCTGGATGTGGAGAGATCGATAGTTTCATCTAAGAAACTTTTAAGAGTCCAGCCTCTACTCATCAAAGTAGGATGTAGAACAATATTTGTGTGTGTGTGTGTGTGTGTGTATACTGTATTATGCCAATTGAGCTTGATGTCCTCTGTGGCCATGGTCCTGACCCAGCAAGCCCAGTGACTCATTCCTTCAAGGTGTTTGGTTGTAGCTAAGAAGCTATCATAACTCTGTGCCTTGTTCGCTCTATTATATTTATGGACATTTTTATAGTACATACAAACATATATGTAGAAATATCATTTGCCAAACCTACAAATAACCCACTGCCATTGAGTCAATTCTGACTCATAGTGATCCTCGTTGGTCTGTAAATCTTTGGAGAAGTAGATTGCCTCACCTTTCTCTTGCAGGGCATCTGGTGGGTTTGGGCCAGCAACTTTCTGGTTAGCAGCCAAATGCCTTAACCACTATGCTACCAGAGCTCCTTAAACCTATATATGGTCGTGGGTATATTCCTATTCACCTACCCATACGTGACCTTGCCTGTCTACCTAGGTATCCACCTATAGATTAATGGTTTGTTTTTTTTTTTTCACTTATAATGCAGTATTATGTATGTAATAGTATTTATCATTGTTGTCTGTACCTCTAGTGCACCTCTCTATGTTTTCCTTTTCCTTATTGATATTGTGCTGATCACCCCTTTACTGTCCATTGCCATTCCCCTCACTCAAATCAATACATGTCTCTTACCTACATAGCAATTCCCCTCCCCCCCTTCCAACCCTGGTAACCAAAAAAAAGGTTTCCTTCCATGTGTAAACTTTTCCTTTCCTTTTTGTAATAGTAGACTTATGCAATATTTGTCCTATGATTATCTTATTTCACTCAGCATAATGTTCTCCAAGTTCATCCATGCTATAATGTGTCTTGTGGATTTTACATTATTCTTTAAAACTACATAGTATTCTTTTGTGTGTATGTACTATAGTTGGTTATCCATTCATCCATTGATGAGCATGTAAGTAGTTTCTATCTTTTTTTGCTATTGTAAATAGTGTTGTGATGAACATGAGTACATATCTTTATTCATGTCCCATCTCTCACTTCTTTAGGATAAATACCTAGTAGCGGAATTGCTGGATCAAATTTCTCTTTCCAACTTTTTAAAGACATGGCACACTCTTTTCCACAGTGTTTGCACCATTTTACAGTCACACTAGCAGTGTATCAGAGTTCCAATCTATCCACACCCAAGCCAGCATTTATTGTTTTCTGTCTTGTTGAACTTTTCTGTTATTTCTGGAGTAGGGTGATATATCATCATTGTTTTGATTTGCATCTCTCTAATGGCAAATGATAGTGAGCAATTCCTCACATGTTTGTTGGCTGCCTGAATCTCTTCTTTGGTGAGGTGTCAGTTCAAGTCCTCTGTCCATTTTTAAATTAGATTGTTTATCTTTTTGATGTTGAGGTGTTGAAGTTTTCTAAAATTTTTAGGGGTAAGTTCCTTGTTGGATATGTCACTGCCAATTTTTTTTTTCTTTGACCAGTAGATTTTGTTTTCACTCTTTTGATGTGCATAAGAATTGAATTTTTAGAAGGTCCCTGTGATCTAGTTTATCTTCTACTGTTTGTTTATTTTTACCTATGTTTGATACTCTATTTATGGCATAAATTATGGCCCCTACAGTGTAATATACTTTTTAAATTTCCCTTGAGACTTCCTAGCTGACCCATTGATTATTTAGAAGTGTATTGTTTGGTATTCAAGTGTTTGGAGATTTTCCTCTTACCTTTCCTTTCTTGATATCTAATTTTATTCTATTGTGGTTGGAGAACACATTGAGAACAGCTTCAGTTCTTGTAAATTTGTGGTGTTATTGTTGCTGTTGAGTTAGTTCCAACTCATAGTGACCTTATGTATAACAGAATAAAGTATTGCCAAGTTCTCTGCCATCTTCAGGACTGTTGCTATGTTTGTGTCCATTGTTCTGCATTCCATTGTGTCAATTCATCTCACTGAGGTCCTTCCTCACCTTCACCATCCTTCCATTTTACCAATCATGAATTCTTTTGTAACAATCCTTCTTTCCTAACGATATGTCTAAAATGAGTAAGACAAGCGGAGACAGGATGACATCCTGGTAACATTGTCTATCCTATCCCTCTACAACAGAGAACTAGAAGAACAGAGTGAAACACATACAGATAATGGTCATGGAATTCTGAACATTGAATAAAAAGATAAAGAATTAGATTGAGTGATGATTGGAAAGGGAGATTGAATGAGAACAGTGACTAAGGAGAGAAAAGCTGGAGCCTGATGAACTGTGGTCATTTTGAAACACAGAAAACATCGTACAGAAGCAAGGAGAAATCAACTTCATGGAATCCACACTTACACAGAGACATAATGAGGACAGATCTGAAGGGAATCAAGTTAAGCAGATTATGTGCTGGACCTGTGAGAGGAAAGTGTAGGGAAATTGACAGATTCCCAGGGGAGCAGATGACTGCAGAGCAAGAAGGGAGCCAGTGAAGGAGAATGAAACAACTCAGTTCTAATGAACACTAGTTGTTTGGGTTGAAGGACCACATGAAGGGAGACAGCTGTGGGGTGGTAGTTGGAGGTGCTAGAATCCAGGTGCCCGCCCCCCCCCCAACTTGACTGAGTCTTGATAATTGCTATGTGGGCCCAAAAAAGCACTGCGCCCATACCAGTGAATTGCAGCTGGAGTGGTGCTCTCTCCGATTTTCCCACCACATCTTCCCAGTCACCAGGAGTGAGCCCCTTTCCCACCTTCACCAACTTCTTGGCTAGAGATGCCACTTTGCTTCCTCTTACCCACCCCGTTCCTCTAGCTGTCTCCTTTCACCAGCAGCCCAGGCACCTGCTGCACCTATGCCCCATGCAGATAGCGGCAGATCTACCTGTCTCTGCCTGTGTCATTGACAGGTCTTGCTCCCATTGAATGCAAGACATAAGCCACTGCATCATTTTCTGTTAGAGGTACACACACATACCAGGCTCCTGCCCTGTTCCTAAGCACATATTCTAGGGCATCATGCCACAGCTGCCTGCTGCCCCTGCTGCCAGCTGAATATACCTATACCAGCACACCTGCATTTTCTTTCTTTCTCTTTTTTCTTTTTCTTCCTTTTTCGTTATTTCTCCTTCTTCCTCTTATACTTTTATTTTTACCTTTCTTCTCATCCACCCCCCTTTTTAAATTTTTTTCTTCTTATTTCATCCAACAGGAGGCAGACTTTAATTCTTCACTAGCAAACCATATTTACTACATCTGTCCCCTACCACCTACCCAATTTGTACACCACTGTACAAATGACAGTCAATGGACAAAACCAGCTCATCCCACATGCAGCTCCTCTTCATGACCAAAAAAAAAGAGACCTATACCCATATTCCCACCAGTTACTCCACCCATCCAGAGACAGGTGAGAAGTAACCCAGTGCTGCCAAAGTAACAACCAAAAAACCATGAATCTACAACCTGCCACCTGACCTATGAATTTTGGATGTGCCAACTCCTGCAATCGTATGAGTTAATTCCTTGAAGTAAATCTATGTCTATACCTGTATCCATTCTATATCCATATCACTGCATGACCTCTATTTCTATATCATATAACTGATTCCATTTCTCTAGAGACCCTGAAAAAGACAGCTTATAAGCACAGTTTTATTATTATTGAATTAATCAATTATCTTCTAAATCAGATAGAAGAATTATAAGCTGCTTGGTGGTAGCTGCTAGGCTACTAGTTTTTTATTCTGGAAAATAATAGTGAGAGTGTCTTAGTTTAGTGAGAGTTTCTTAGTGCTTTTGTAACACAAATACCACAAGATGGTAGAACTGAAGAAGAGAAATTTATTTTCTCATAGTTTAGAAGGCTAAAGTTCAGAATTCAGGGATCTGGCTATAAAGGAAGCCTCTCCCTGTTGTCTCTATCTCAGCTTCTCTAGTAGAGTCCCTAGGTTACTTAGTTATTTTCACATAGTATCTATCCATCTCCCTTCCTCCCTTTCTGCTTGCTTTTTTGCCTAATCTGCTCCTTTTTATAACGCAGGAGTGATTAGGTTTAGGACAAATCCCACACTGATTGGCCTTATTAACATAAGAAACAAAACCTTATTGTCAAAAGAGATTATATTCACAGGTATAGGGGTTAGGATTCCTACACATATTTATGTTGTTGTCATTGTTATGTGCCGTCAAGTCAAGTCCAACCCGACTCATAGCGACCCCTCCTTGGGTTGCCGAGGCAGTATCACTACAGAAGTAGATTGCCCCACCTTCCCTCCGAGGAGTAGCTGGTGGGTTTGAACCATCAGCATTCTGGTTAGCAGTCAAGTGCCTTAGGCACTACACTACCAGAGCTCCTACACATATTTATAGGGGACACAATTCAATCCCCAAAAGACTGGGTTTAACCTTGTAGCTTTTGGAGTATTTGGAAGAAGTTTGGGCAACCTACTTCCGTAGTGATACAGCCTTGGAAACCCAAGGAGGGGTCATTATGAGTCGCATCCGATCCGATGGCAGTGAGTTTGGTTTTGGTTACAGTCCTGGTGGAGCAGAGGTTAAGTGCTTCGCTGCTAACTAGCAGTTCGAACCCACCAGGTGGTATATGCAGAAAAGATATAGCAGTCTACTCCATAAAGATCACATCCTTTAAAACTCTATGGGGCAGCTCTAATCTGTCCTATGTTGTTGTTAGGTGCCCTCGAGTTGTCTCGGACTCATATAGACCCTAAGCATAGCAGAACGAAACACCGCCCGGTCCAGCACCAGCTCCACGATCCTTGCTATACTTGAGCCCATCGGTGCAGCCATTACATCAATCCATCTCTTTGCGGGCCTTCGCCTCTGACCCACCACCTGACTAAGCATGACATCCTTCTCCAGGAAATGGTCCCTTCTGACAACATGACTAAAGTAGGTGAGACGAAGTCTGGCCTTCTTGCTTCCAAGGAGCATTCCGGCTGCACTTCCTCCAGGACAGATTTGTTCGGTCTTTTAGCAGTCCACAGCACTTTCAGCATTCTTTGCCAGCACCACAACTCAAAAGTATCAACTCTTCTCCAGTCTGCCTTATTTATTGCCCAGCTCTCACATGCATATGAGGCAATTGAAAATACCATGGTACCTTAGTCCTCAAGGAGATATCTTTGCTCTTCGGCACTTGAAAGAGGTCCTTTGCAGCTGATTTGCCCAGTGCTATACTGATGTCCTGACTGTGGCTTCCATTGGCCACGATTGCAGAACCAAGCAATGTGAAGTCTCTGACAACTTCAATCTTTTCTCCATTTATTGTGATGCTGCTTATAGGTCCAGTTGTGAGAATTTTTGTTTTCTTTATATTGAGATGCAATCCGTACTACAGACTGAATTCTTCAATCCTCATGAGTAAGGCCTAAATTCATCCTCACTTTCAGCAAGCAAAGTTGTGTCCTCAGAGTATCACAAGTTGTTAATGATTCTTCCTTCAGTCCTGATGCCACATTCTTCGTATAGTCCAGCTTCTCGGATTATCTACTCAGCATACAGATTGAACAAGTATGGTGAAAGGATACAATGCTGTCACACTCCCTTCTTGATTTTAAAAGATACAGTGTCCCTTGTTCCATTCCAATGACAGCCTCCTGGTCTATGCACAGGTTCCTCACGGGCACAGTCAAGTGTTCTGGAATTCCCGTTCTTCTCAATGTTCCCTTTAAGTTGTTATGATCCACACAATCAAATGCTTTTGCATAGTCAATAAAAAACAAGTAAACATCTTTCTGATATTCTTTGCTTTCAGCCAAGATCCATCTGACATCAGCAATGATATCCCTTGTTCCACAACCTCTCCTGGACCCAGCTTGCATTTTTGGAAGTTCTCTGTCAATATACTGCTTCAATCATTTTTAAATTATCTTCAGCAAGATTTTACTCACCTGCGATATTAATGGTATTGTTTGATAATCACCATGTTGTGTGGGATCACCTTTCTTTGGAATGGGTAAAATATGGATCTCTTCCAGTCAGTTGGCCAGGTAGCTGTCTTCCAAATCTCTCGGCATAACAGAGTAAATGTTTTCAGGGGGCATCCATTTGTTGAAACATCTCAATGGGTATTCCGTCAATTCATGGAGCCTTGTTCTTCGCTGATTCCTTCAGTGTAGCTTCTACTTCTTCTTTCAGTACCATTGGTTCTTGATCACATGTCACCTCCTGAAATGGATGAAGATTGACCAGGTCTTTTTGGTATAGTGACTCTGTGTATTACTTCCATCTTCTTTTGATGCTTCCAGCATCATTCAATATTTTGCCCATAGAATCTTTCAGTATTCCAACTCGAGTCTTAAATTTTTTTCTCAGTTCTTTCAGCTTGAGAAATGCCTAGCGTGTTCTTCCCTTTTGGTTTTCTAACTCCATGTCTTTGTGCATTTCATTATAGTAATTGGCTTTGTCTGCTTGGGCTGCTCTTTGAAATCTTCTGTTCAGCTCTTTTGTCTTGACATTTCTTCCATTTACTTTAGCTACTCTCCATTCAAGGGCAAGTTTCAGAGTCTCTTCTGACATCTATTTTGGTCTTTTCTTCCTTTCTCATCTTTTTAATGACCTTTTGCTTTCTTCATGGATGATGTTCTTGACGTCATCCCACAATTCTGGTTTTCTGGTCATTGGTGTTCAATGCTTCAAATTTATTCTTTAGATGGTCTCTAAATTCAGGAGGTATATATTCAAGGTCATATTTTGGCTCTCGTGGACTTGTTTTAATTGTCTTTAACTTCAAGTTGAACTTGCATATGAGCTGTTGATGGTCTGTTCTACAATCAGCTTCTGGTCTGGTTTTGGCTGAAGATATTGAGCTTTTCCATCTCCTCTTGCTACTGATATAATCAATCTGATAAATGTGTACTCCATCTGGCAAAGTCCACATGTATAGCCACCATTTGTGTTGTTGATAAAAGGTATTTGCAATGAACAAGTCATTGGTCTTGCAAAATTCTGTCATGTGATCTCCAGCATTACTTCTATCACCAAGGCTAAATTTTCCAACTACTGGTGATTCTTCTTTGTTTCCAACTTTCGCATTCCAGTCACCAGTTATAATCAGAAAATCTTGATCACAATGTTTGGTCAATTTCAGAGTGCAGAAGTTGATAAGAATCTTTAATTTCTTCATTTTGGGCTTTGGTGGTTGGAGTATAGATTTGAATAATAGTAGTATTAACTGGTGTTCCTTGTAGGCATATGGATATTATCCTATCACTGACAGCATTGTACTTCAGGACAGATCTTGAAACATCCTTTGTGATGATGAATGCCATGCCATTACTCCTCAAACTGTCATTCCGGCATAGTAGATCATGTGTTTGTCTGATGCAAAATGGCCAAAACCAGTCCATTTCAGCTCACTAATGCCTAGTATATCAATCTGTATGCATCTCACTTCATTTTTGACAATTTCCAATTTTCCTAGTTTCATACTTCACACATTCCATGTTCTGATTATTAATGGATGTTTGCAGCTGTTTCTCCTCAATTTGAGTTGTGCCACACCAGCAAAAGGAGGTCTTGAAAGCTTTACTTTATCCATATCAGTAAGGTTAGTTCTATTCTGATGATGCAACTCTTTCCCAGTTGTATTTTGAGAACCTTCCGACTTGAGGCTCTCACCTTCCTAACACTGCATCAGACAGTGTTTCTGGGCTGTTCATAAAGTTGCACAGTAATGTATCAGGCAGTGTTTCTCTGCTATTCATAAGGTTTTCCCTGTCCTATAGAGTTGCTATTCGTTGGAATTGACTTGACAGCAACAGTTTGGTTTTTGGTATATAGATAGCCAAGATCCCCTACAAAAAAAAATATTGTTAATTTCAGAGAAAAAAAAAGTAGTGTATCAGAACAAAATTTAGCTGAACACATCATATTACATCATGAGGAATGATTACATCATTACATAACTGCCAAACCACTGTGAATCATGTTCCAGCTAAGTTGACACATATTTTTGGGGGACAGTATCCAACCCATGACAATCTATTCTTTGATACCTTCCCCAAATTATATTCTTGCCACATCTAAACATGTTCATCTCATCATATCATCCTGAAAGTGTTAAATCAACTTCAAGTCCAAATTCCATCCTTGAGCAAAATTCCTCTTCATTTGTGACTCTAGGATACCTATTATCTGCTTCCAAATTTCTAGTGGTAGAACAGGCACAAGATAAATATTTCCATTACAAATGGGAGAAATTGGAGGGGGAAAAAGGGACAATGAGCAACAAGCAAATAAAATACCCAGCAGAACAATTTACATTAGCTCTTAAAGCTGGAAAATAATCCTTTGTTCTCCGTGGTCATCTGATCAGTGGCTCTGCCCTGCAGAATCTGGAAGTTGGCCATACTCTCTGGGTTCTGGGCCTAGGTGCCTTGACTCTGGGCTTCAGCTCTGCCTTCCAGGCCTACGGGGTGGCAATTCTAGTCTCTCAGTTTTCAGCAGCCCTACTCTTCTAATCCAACTGAGTGGTGACCCCATCTTCTCAGCTCCAGTAGGCTCCATCCTTCTGCCCCTTGAACATGGGAGTCCCTCACACACAGCTTTGGACAAAGGCTCCATTCCTATTTCCCTGGCACTCATAAACAGCAGTCCCACACTCCAAAACTGAATTGGTGAAGATCTGACTCTTTGAAATCTAAGAGGTCATAGCCCCACCCTTTGAACCCCAGTAGGTTATGATTCCACCCTCTGGGACCACAAAGGTCATGGTCCTATCCTTTGAGACTGATAACTATGCTTCTCGTGCTCTTTGTCTCTTCAGCTTCTGCTTTCTGGTTCTTTGTTCTCTCAGCCCTTTGGCCCATTAGCCCCTTGGTCCTTTTGGGCTGGCCCACCCTGCGTGCTGCTCAAGCAAGTGTTACAAAACTCTTTAACTCTACTCATAACTGCCAAGAGGCACTCCACTCTGCTAGTAATCCTCAGGCCAAGGTGCTCAGCTCTGTCTCTCGATGGCTTGGCTCCCACACCATCTTGCGCCAGTCTCTTGGCTCTGCTATTGCCATTTGTCCCACTGCTTCTCACTGTCTGTGCTGTGTCCAGTGTTACAGCTCTCTTCCCTTCCTCCTGAGCCTTCACTAGAATTGCCTTTGATGTCTGTAAATCCAAGAACAGTCTCTTCAAAAGTTCTAGGCTTTTACTACTAGGTTTCTTCTTTTTTCTTTGTTTTATTTTAAGAGCTTGCTTACATTCAACATAAAGCATACATTTAGTTTCATTCCCCGTTCACCATGTCCAACCCTAACCCAGTCTCTTCCCCTCCCTAACCTGTAAACTTCCCTCTGTGCCCCTCATATTTATGCACTCCCGTTTGTCCTGCATTTCCTCAGTTTGAATGTTGGTCCTCTGGTGTCCCTTGATCTATTACTCAAAGGGATGTATTACCATAGGTATGTGGGTGCATCATCCTGGGCTGAGTGGTCTGCATGGACATTTTGTTAACTATTGGGCTGAGAGCCCGCCCCTGGGGGAAAGTTTTATTCCAGGCACAGAATGTATTCCAGAGCCATAGTCTTTGGGAGTCTCACCCAGATTTCATCTGACAAGTAATTCTGGTCATTATTGAGTTTTTGGATTTTGTTCCACATTATCCCTCCCACTCTATCCAGGATCTCCACATTTAATCCTTTCCTGAGTGGTTGGCATTGGTAGCCGGGCACATCTAGTTCTTCCGGTCTCGAAGGCCATCATGTCCTAGGGCTGATTGCTTCTAAATGCCCCCCCCCCTTTTTTTTTTTGCATTCTTCTTCACTTCCAATGCTAGGAGACCATTAGTTTCATCTTAGATGGCCACTTGAAAGCTTTTAAGACCCCAGTCGCTACTCACCAATGTAAGATGTGAGTAATGCTTTTATGTATTTTGTTGTGCCAATTGAGTCTGGTGTCCCCCAGTACTATGGTCCTGAGGTAGTAGATCTATTGGCTCTCTCTCCCATAGTATCTGGTTGTCTGTGAGGGATTACTTTGTGTCTGTCTTCTATTATTTCTGTAAGGACTGCAGGTATTTTGTATTACTGGTGTCTGTGCAAGATTAATCTCAGCTGAATCTATCCTTGGTCTAGAGTATACTTCTGTTCACTGACTCTTGTCTGATCATCTCAGGTGTTTATGTGTTTATCTGTATAGCCTAGTGTTTGGTGTTAATGGCAATGTGGCATTGTGGACACATTGGTTGGTCTTAGCATCTGTCATCTATTTCTTATGGGCACAATTCAGTGTCCTCCCATTTCCTAATGTTATCATGGTGGTCATTATATCCTTTCCATATATCCCTCCCCCTACCCATGTCAGCTTGTAGGCCCCAACTAGCCTGAAATTAATCCCTCCCCTTCCCTCCTCATCCTGATAAACTACTAGGTGAATTCACTTTCCCAAGCAAACTCCTCTCTGTTTACAGTAATGGGCTCATATAGTACTTGTCCTTCTGCAATTGACTTATTTCACTCAGCATAATAACGTCCTCCAAGTTCATTGATGTTCTGAGATATCCACGTATCCCTCGTTGTTCTTTAATGTGGCATAGTATTCCATTGTGTGGATATACCATAATTTGGATATCCACTCATCTGTTGATGGGCATTTAGGTTGTTTCCATGTCTTTGCTATGGTGAATTGTGCTACGATGTTCATAGGTGCACATATGTCTGTTCATGCACTATCTTTTACCTCTTTAGGATATATTCCTAATAATAGAATTGCTAGGTCAAATGGTACTTCTATTTTCATTTTTTTAAGGAAACACCATACTGTTTGCCACAATAGTTGTACCATTTTACAATCCCACCAGCAGTGTACAAGAGTTCCAATCTCTCCACGACCTCGCCAGCATTTGTTACTTTCTGACCTGTTAAACTTTGCTATTATTGCTGGGGTGAGATGATATCTCACTGTTGTTTTGATTTGCATCTCTCTAATGATTAATGATCGTGAACAATTTCTCATGTGTTTGTTGGTTGCCTGTATATCTTCTTTGGTGAAGTGTCTGTTCAAGTCTTTTGGCCATTAGTGAGTTGGGTTATTTGTCTTTTTGATGTTGAAGTGTTGAAGTTTTCTATAAATTTTGGAGATAAGTCCTTTATCAGTTATGTCATAGGCAAATATTTTCTCCCACTCTGTATGTTCTCTTTTTACTCTTTTGACAAAATCTTTCGATGCACACAAAAATTTAAATTAAAAGGTCCCAGTCATCTACCTTCTCTTCTATCTCCTGCACATTCTGGGTTATGCTTAACAGTCTATTTATGCCATAATTTAGAGCTCCCAGATTTGCCCCTATTTTATCTTTGATGTATTTTATAGTTTTGGGTTTTACATTGAAGTCTTTGATCCAGCTTGAGATTGTTTTTATGTATAGGGAGAGGTATGAGTCTTGTTTCATTTTTCTACAGGTGGATATCCAGTTTTGCCAGCACCATTTGTTAAATAGGCTGCCTCTTCCCCATTTAATGGGTTTTGGACCTTTGTCAAAAATCAGGTGTCCATAGATGGGTCTATATCTGGACTTTCAATGCTGTTCCACTGGTCTATCTGTCTATCATTGTACCAATATCATGCTGGTTTGACTACTATAGCTGTATATTAGTTCTTAAGATCTGGGACTGTGAGATCTCCCACTTTGTTTTTCTTCTTGAGAAGTGCTCTGCTTATTCAAGGTTTGTTTCCTTTCCATATGAAATTAGTAATTAGTTTTTCCATGTCCTTAAAAAAAATTTGTTGAAATCTGGATGGGTATTGTGTTAAATGTATAGATTGCTTTAGGTAGTACTGACATTTTCACAATGTTTAGTCTACCAGGTTCTTCCATTTGTGTAGTACCCTTGTTGTCTCTTGTAGCAGTGTTTTATAGTTTTCTCTATATAGGTCTTTTGTGTCTCTGGTGAGGTTTATTCCTAGATACTTTATCTTTTTCATAGCTGTAGTGAATCGTATGATTTCCCTTATTTCTTTATCAGAGGAGTAGAGAAATCCAACTGATTTTTATATGTTGATCTTGTATCCTGCCACTTTGCTGAACTTCTCTATTAGTTCCAGCAGTTTTTTATTGAGTCCCTTGGGTTTTCTATGTACTGGATCATATCATCCACAAATAGAGATCGTTTTAGTTCCTCTTTGCCAATGTGTATGCCTTTCATTTCTCTTTCTTGCCTTATTGCCCTGGCCAGTACTTCCAATACAATGTTAAACAGAAGTGGTGATAGAGAGCATCCCTGTCTGGTTCCCATTCATAAGAGGAATGCCTTGAGTCTTTCTCCATTAATAACGATGTTGGCTGTTGGCTTTGTGTATATACCCTTTATTATATTGAGGAATTTCCCTTCTACCCCTAGTTTGCTGAGAGTTCTAAACAGGAATGGATGTTGGATTTTATCAAATGCCTTTTCTGCATCATTGATATAATCATATGGTTCTTTTCCTTTGTTTTGTTTATATGGTGGATTACATTGATTGATTTTCTGATGTTGAACCACCCTTGTAAACCTGGTATGAATCCCACTTGATCCGGGTGTATTAATTTTTTGATATGTTGTTGGATTGTGTTGGCCATGATTTTGTTAAAGATTTTTGTGTCTATGTCCATGAGTGATATTGGTCTGTAGTTTTCCTTTCTAGTCGTGTCTTTCCCTGGTTTTGCTATTAGTGTTATGTTTGCTTCATAAAATGAGCTTGGGAATATTCCATCTTTTTCTATGTTCTGAAATAGCTTGAGTAGCATAGGTGTTAATTCTTCTCTGAATATTTAATAGAATTCTCCAGTAAAGCCATCAGAGCCAGGGCTTTTCTTTGTCAGAAGTTTTTTTATGACCAGTTCAATTTCTTCCCTTGCTATGGGTCTGTTCAAGCTTTCTATCTCTGAGTGGGATAGTTTAGGTAGGTCTTGGGATTCTAGAAACTTGTCTATCTCTTCTAGGTTTTCAAATCTATTGATGTACAGTTTTTCATAATATTCTGTCAGTATCTTTTTTATTTCAGTTGGTTCTGTTGTGATGACACCATTTTTGTTTACAATTGTGATTTGGATCTTCTCTTTCTTTACTTTGGTTAGGTCTGCCAGTGGTTTATCAAGTTTATTAATCTTTTCGAAGAACCAGCTTTTTGTTTTGTTGATTTTTTCTATGTTTTTTCTGTTTTCTGTTTCATTTATTTCTGCTCTGATCTTTACTATTTCCTTGCTTCTAGATACTGTAGGATTCTTTTGTTGTTCTATTTCTTGTTGTTGGAGTTGATTAGTTAGAGTGTTGATTTTGTTTCTTTCCTCTTTTTTGATGTATACATTTATTACTATAAACTGTTCTCTGAGTGCTGATTTTGCTGTGTCCCATAGGTTTTGGTAGGATGTATATTCATTCTCATTAGTTTCTAGGAATGTTTTTATTTCTGTTTTTATTTGTTCTGTAACCCAATAGTTTTTAAGCAGAGAGTTGTTCAGCTTCCATATGTTTGATGCTTTTTCCTTGCTCTTCCTATTATTAATTTCTAGTTTTATAGCATTGTGGTCCGAGAAGATGTTTTGCAGTATTTCAATGCTTTTGAATTTATTGAGGCTTGTTTTATGTCCTAGCATATGATCTATTCTGGAGAAGGATCCGCGTGCACTGGAAAAGAATGTGAATTGTGTTTTTGTTGAGTGAAATGCTCTGTATATGTCTATGAGGTCAAGTGGGTTGATTGTACTGTTGAGTTTTTCTGTATCCTTGTTGAGTTTTTTTCCAGTTGACTTGTCCCTCCTTGAAAGTGGTGTGTTAAAGTCTCCTACTACTATTGTAGAGTTGTCTATTATCCCTTTTAATTCACTTAATATTTGCTTCATGTATTTTGGAGTACTTTCATTGGGTGCATAAATATTTATTATTTATCAATTATCAAATATTTATTATTCATCAGTTGACTCTTTCAGCATCATATAATGTCCCTCATCATCTCTTATGATGTTTTTCACCTTAATGTCTTTTTTATCAGAAATCAATATTGTTACTCCTGCCCTTTTTGGTTTCCATTGACTTGGTATATTCTTTTCTATCCCTTAAATCTTAATTTGTTTTTATCTTTGTGACTAAGGTGGGTCTCTTGTAGGCAGCATATCAATGGTTCTTCTTTTCTTATCCAGCCTGCCTCTCCCTTTCTTTGGATAGGTGCATTTAGTCCATTCACATTGAGTATAATTAGTGATAGGTATGAATTGATTGCTGTTATTTTAGTGGGTTTT
>NW_006921692.1:6561442-6565974 GCF_000298275.1 Orycteropus afer afer | reverse complement strand
TACTTTTCTGTGCTGAGTTTGGTTTGTGGGCTAATGTTTTCTCCCTTTTTCTTTATAGTTGGTTTTGTGCTTATTAAGCCCATATGTTTCTGGATTTGCTTAGAAGAATTGTTACTTTTCTCTGTGGTTACTTTGGAGTATATTCTTGTCTCTACATTTTTAGAACAGTGTGTACTGCGAAGACATTTTCCTGTTTTCCTCTCCATTTGAGGGTCTATACCTAGAATTGTTATTCCCTCTGATAGGTTAGTTGCTGTTGTTGTGTGTTGATTGAGTTCCTTAGTTTTTAAGGTAAAAGTTTTATGGTTTTATTTTGAGTACCTATTTCTGATTTGGTTTTAGTGTTGATGCCACATATCCTGGTTTTGTTGATCTCTGTTGTGTGTTCTCTATTAAAGCACTTCCTTAAGCATTTCTTATAGGGTTGCTCTGGTTTTCACAAAACCCCTTAATTTCTGTTTGTCTGAGAATGCCTTGATTTCGCCCTCATATTTGATGGATAATTTGGCTGGATATAGGATTCTTGGTTGGAAGTTCTTTTCCTTCAGTGTTTTATATATGCCATCCCATTACCTTCTCACCTGCATGGTTTCTGCTGAGTAATCGGAGCTCAGCCTGTTTGATTATTATAAGTAATATTTCTTTTTTCCCAGGCAGCTCCCAATTTTTTTTTCTTTGTCTTTGGTTTTGGAGAGTTTGATTATAATATGGCTCAGTGTTTTTCTCTTGGGATCTATCTTGTGTGGGGTTCTATGAGTTTCTTGGACAAATATCTTTCTTTCCTTCATGATATGGGGAAAGTTTTCTGTTAGCAGGTCTTCCACAATTTTCTTGGTGGCCTTTTTCCTCTTCTTGTTCTTTAATTCCAATGAGTCTTTATTGTTTCTTCTCATGTCATCGCATATAATTCTTAGGTTCTCTTCATTTCTCTTAAACCTTTGTTCTGATTTTTCTTCATACAGGCTAGTGTCCAGGGATTTGTCTTCTAGTTGGGATATGCGTTCTTCAGCCAGTTCTAACCTACTCTTTTGTGCTTCTACTGTGTTTTGTAATTCTGTCATTTTTGTACTCATCTTCTACATTTTGATACTCATCTTCTGCATTTCTAACTGCTGTTTTTTTATGAGTTCTGATTATGCATTAATCTTATTACTCTGTCCCTGAATGATTTTCCTGAGTTCCTCTAGGGAACTGTCTGTGTTCTCTTTGTTTCTGTTTGGGGTTTCTTTAGGCTCTTGTATAGCTCTATAAACATATCTTCTAAATTCCTTCTCAGTTAATTCTATTGCCTCCTCTTCCTCCAAGTGTAATGAGACCTTTGTTTGTGGTTTTGCTTCTAATGCCTTGTACTGTTTTTTTGTTTGATTTGAGGTTGTCTGTTGTTTCCTAGGCATTCTGAGGTTGTCTTCAACTGTTGGTTATGTGTTGATTTGTTTTGTCTTGGTTTTATGGTTTAATATTTTGAAAAGATGAAGCTGGTGTATTTTATTTTATTTAGTTATTAATTCAGTTATGCTGGGTCGCTCTGCAGTTTTCTTTGTGATGGTGGAGTCACTGTGTGGAATGTGGATATGGGTTTCTGTTTGTCGTAAAGAGGGTTTTGAGTTCGAACCAGGAGGTTTTGTGTTGGCTGAATGTGGTTTCTTCTATTGGATGAGTGAAGTTATTGGTGGAGAAGGTGGGAGCAGAAAAAGGAAAGCTTACTGTTGCTAAGGTCTGTTTCTAGGGCTTTGAGTGGGCTGCTACTGATGATGTTGTACTGTTATTTATAGGCCCTTGGCTCAATTTCAGGAAAGTCTCCAGTTGTTAGGATGTTGCCACTTTCCACCAGGCTCAGACAGATGCAAAGACTCTGCTCCTGAGGCCCCTCAGGGCCAAAAACCCAACCCAAGGCAACTGCCTGGCTCCATGATCGGCTGTGGATTTTTCTCTCTCCACTCCACCTGCCTGCGGTGCCAGCCCAACCCACCCTGACTGTGATTGTCTTGGGAGTTTGTCTGTGAGACCGCCCACCTGAAGCACCAAAGATGTACTCAGTTTCAGCTGCACTAGAGTTGGGAGAGTGTCTGCTAGTAATCTGTGGTCCCGATATTAGTGATAAAATCAAGCGCAGACCCCTCTCAGTGCCACTAAGCTGACCCAAGCCTATTCAATGACCTGCTGAGGGGGGAGCGAGCCCACCCTCCTGGAGCACCAATGGGCTCTCTGCTTGGGTTTCAGTGGTGCTGGGTGTGCCTGTTTGCACCTAGCCGACCCAAGTTACCAATAAAATCAGGTGCTGAAAGTAGATCCTTGGGGTGATTGCTGGTATGCTGATGTGGTCGCTGGTATGCTGATATGGAGTGTCTTCTGCCTTGACCCAGGGGGGTCTCGGATGGCCATTCTTGCCTGCCAGTTGCTCCCCCAGGGAAGTCTCTAATGGCCTTTCTCAGCTGCCTGTCCATATTCCGCAGGGTAGATCTTCTTTAGTTTCTTTCCCTGTATCTTTCCTCTCATTCTATTCCTCTGAGTTTGGTGCACTCTGAGTCAGTGAGCTGTTCATAGCACCAAAATCCCTAATTCAAACTGCTGTACCTAGTTTTTCAAGCACTAAGATGCTAGAGGGAAATAGTGTGGTGATTACTAATGAGACTCCATTTTGAATCACTAATAGGCTTCTTAAAACTCCTTCAGTCTCTACTCATTACCTAATTCCAAAATTGCTTCCACATTTTAGGTATCTGTTAAACAAGCAGCACCCCACTCCCAGTACCAAATTCTGTCTTAGTTATCTAGTGTTACTCTATCACAAGATAACAAGAATATAACAAAAATACCACAAGTAGATGGCAAACAGAAATTTATTCTCTTACAGGAGGTTAGAAGCTCAAAATCTGCTCTAGGAGAAAGCTTTCTCTCTCTATCAGCTATGTGGAAAGATCCTTTATCAATCTTCTCCTGAGTCTAGGAATTTCTCAGTAGAGGGACCCGAGGTCTAAATGACGTGCTCTGCTCCTGGCTCTTCTTCTTTGGTGATGGGAGGTCCTCCTCTCTGCTCACTTCTCTCTTCTTTTATGTCTTGGAAAATAACAGTTGGGAGCTCTGGTGGCATAGTGCCTAAGGCATTTGACTACTGAGGCTGGAAATTCAAACCCACCAGCCACTCCTCCGAAGGAAGGTTGGGCAATCTACTTCCGTAGACATACCACCTTGGAAACCCACAGAGGGGACACTATGAGTCAAATTAATCTGATGGCAGTGAGTTTATATATATATATATATATATATATATATATATATATATATATATATATATTTTAAAATAACAAATGATGCACCCTATGGAAAATTCCCTTAAATCTGCTCAGGGCAGTGTGACCTGAGTAAGGGTAGTGCATCCAACCCTAATCCCCTTACAACTGATTGACTGATCACATCACATCATGGTGGATGATTATATCATTACAAGACTCCCACATTATTTTATTGCATAACTTTCAAACCACTAAAAATTGTTGACAAATATTTTGGGAGAACACAATTCAATCCATAATACTTTGTTTCCCCCTTTCCATACTGTACTTTCCACTGACTTTTAAACTATATACATATACTACTTTGACTAAAATTAGTTAAAATATGTAGATTTTTCTGAAATATATAGAATATTCCAGGAGCTCTGGTAGTGTAGTGCCTAAGGCACTTGACTGCTAACCAGAAGGCTGGCGGTTCAAACCCACTAGCCACTCCTTGGAAGGAAGGTTGGGCAATCTACTTCTGTAGTGATACTGCCTTGGAAACCCAAGGAGGGGTCACTATGAGTCAGGTCCAACTCGACGGTGCATAACAACAACATAGAATATTCCTAGACCTATGGCAGCAACATGCAAAAGTACAAGACAAGTGCTCAAAACAGAGCCATAGTGAACATGCTGGGGCATGTACACCATAAGAAGTAGAGCAGCCTATTTTACATCAGTAAGACTAAAGCTAAATCATCATCAGGTTCAGTATCAGCTATGGACTGAGGTACATGGCATGTATTAGAAATTGATGAGTAGTATCTAAGGGTCTAAAGAACTCTGGTGGAACAGTGGGTAAGACATTTGGCTGCTAACCCAAAGAATGGTGGTTCAAACCCACCAGCTCCTCCACAAGAGGAAGATGAGGCAATCTACTTCTATAAAGATTTACAGCCTTAGAAACTCTATGGGGGTTTCTGTGAGTTAGAATTGACTCTATGACAGTGTTTTTATTTTTTGTTGTTTATTTTTGTTTTTGTTGTTGTTGTTGTTGTTTGTTTTTTTATCTAAGGGGTCCAGATAACAAGAATTGAGATAGACTAAGATGCTATATGCTGAGCAAATAATCCAAGAAGCTGGACTATATGAATAAAAACATGGTATCAGAATTGGAGGAAGAATCATTAACAACCTGAGATATGCAGACGATACAACCTTGCTTGCTGAAAGTGAGGATGACTTAAGGCACCTACTGATGAAGGTTGAAGAATACAGCCTGCAGTATGGATTACATCTCAATAAAAAGAAAAT
>NW_006921692.1:6559340-6560957 GCF_000298275.1 Orycteropus afer afer | reverse complement strand
CGATGATGGGCTCAAGTATAGCAGGGATTGTGGGGCTGGCGCGGGATCGGGCAGTGTTTCGTTCTGCTGTGCATGGGGTCACTATGAGTCGGAAACGACTCCACGGCACTTAACAACAACAACAACAAGATGCCACAGAACACTGAGATAGATTGGACAGAGACAGATTCCCAGGCAAGAGATTTGAGTATCAGAAATTCAGGGACCTAACTAGGTAAAAAGATCAATAAAGGATCAGAAACTTATGCAAGGAATCTGAATAACAAGGACAGAATATGTCTGAGGATAAAAAGGGAACAAAACAAAATTTGGCATTCTAAAAACATTTTGACTCAGGATAGGGACTATTTCGAAAAGTAGTCTCCCATATTATTTACCTTAAAGCTTTCAGCTGGAGTCCTTGAGGCTAGGTTGGACCATTGAGTGGAGTAGGGAATAAGGAAGCAGCATTTCTAATGTCATATAAATCATGTATGTCATAAAGTCTCAATAAAATGACACAGTTAACATTTTATATGCTTGATAAATGGAAGCTGGCTTTCCTTCTGTCTCCAAAAGTGTATAAGGCACTGTTTTGAGCCAGAAGGAATAATTTTTTTTTTCTTCTGAGACATTTTTCTAGAACTGATGGCCTCTACAACAATAATCAAAATTGCTTTCCCATATACTTTTATCAGGGACAGGTGGAGGGTGGCAGTACTTACTGCCAGACCTTTGTCTGATCTATTAATACTTCTGGGAATGAATGTTATTTCTATGCAAAAGTAGAGAGATAATCCCCATTGTGGCCTCTCTCTCCTCACCCCATCCCAGCTCATTCACCTGAAGAAGTGACTGATCAGTAATGGGTTCTCTAATCATTAGTACATCTTCACAGAGAAAAAACTGTGAAATTTAAATTAATTACTTAAACATTGTTTGCACCTCTAAAATTTTCTACAACTTTGTGAGGCAGCAGGACTATAAGGTAAACAGGACACAGCCTGCCTACAAAAAGCTCACATTTAAGTGAGAAACAGTAAGAAAGCATGATAAACATGGCATTTTCAAAGAACATGAGGTATTTGCATGGTTGATCCTGGAAGAAGTAGAATGCTACTGCAACAATTCAGAAAGAAATGTTCACTCAAATCAAGGACTGGTATATGTATGCATCACTTAATGATGCGTTCTGTGAAACAGGAGTTTATGTGATTTGGATTGCTCACTATCCTGGTGGTGTAATGCCTAAGGCGTTTGACTGCTAACCAGAAGGCTGGTAGTTCAAACCCAACAGCCACTCCTTGGAAGGGAGATTGGGCATCTACTTCCATAGAAATACCACCTTAGAAACTCAAGGAAGGGTTACTATTAGTTGGAAATGACTCGATGGCAGTGAGTTTGGTTTTGAGTTGAGCAAGAGGAGCTAGTCCAGCAGCACTGCCATGACCACAGCTGCTGCCACCTGCTCACCCAAAAAAGCACAAGAGCCTGCCCTCAGAAATATGTCTTCTGCCTCACCTGCCTCTGTCCCTCTGGTGGTCCAGTGCTGCAAGAGTCTGGGTTTGGGATCTTTGAAACCATTAAGGGGAAATAATAAATTAAAAAAAAAAAAAAAGTTGATAAGCCTGTTAAACA
>NW_006921692.1:6550648-6558255 GCF_000298275.1 Orycteropus afer afer | reverse complement strand
CATAGCGACCCCTCCTTGGGTTTCCGAGGCAGTATCACTATGGAAGTAGGATTGCCCAACCTTCCTTCCGAGGAGTGGCTGGTGGGTCTGAACCGCCAGCCTTCTGGTGAGCAGTCAAGTGCCTTAGGCACTATGCTACCAGAACTCCTAGTTCTTATAACTAGTCACAGTGAAATATGTACTCAAGTTAGTACAACTAATACTAACCCAAATCTTTAAGTGCTAAAGATTTAATGTTTCCCATGAGAAAACCTTAGATTTTTCTCAAAGTTATTCTTTTACTCCCACTCCCATGACAAGGGCTGTTCTCCAGAGAAATTGTACCTAAATATTCCACTGAAGAAACAATCTCCACATTTCTGAAAGTACCACAAAGTCAAGAGCAAGTTTCTTCCAGACAACAAGTAAAATGGATATTTGCCAATATCTACTTAACACAATAACATAATCAATAACAACAAATATGAATTTAAACCATTAGCGTTTTTTTTAAAAAAAAAAAAACCTCTATATTGGTAAAAAAAAATAATTAGGAAACTGTCATCTACCTTACCAATGAGTAGATTTTGTAGATAGCTCTGGTAGTGTAGTGGTTAAGGTATTTGGCTACTAACTAAAATATCGGTGGTACAAACCTACCAGCTGCTCCATGGGAGAAAAATGAGACAATCCACTTCTGTAAAGATTTACAGCCTTAAAAACCCAATGCGAGTCCCTATGAGTCAGAATTGACTGGATGGCAGTTAGTTGTTTGTTTGTTTTTTTTTTTACTTTATCATCTCTGATATTAATCTTTCTTAGTAGACCTTCTCTTTACAACAATCCATCCATCCAACAGTTACGAGTGAACATGATATGCCATAAATGAGCTAAGTTCCAGGAATACAAAAATGAAGACTCTCTACTCAAAGATTTCATGGTAATGAAAAAGTTAAGCATCTATGCAGTTACACTGTATATGTATTGTGTAGTAATTTATTAACATTATGTGAAGAGTTTCATTCTCTAAAGTCTTATTCTATCCTTGGCATTTTTATGAATATATGGAAAGCAAAGGTATTTTTCTTTTTTTGCATTTTAAAAGATTATAATAAAACAACAACAAAGAAAATGCTGAGATAGATATCTTATATGACCTGCAAGAAATGGTCTAGAATAAAAGTGTGAGTGAAAAAAAAAAGGAAAGAAAAACTCACTGCATTGGGTCCTTTCCAACTCATAGCGACCCCTCCTTGGGTTTCCTAGGTGGTATCTTTACAGAAGTAGATTGCCCAGTCTTCCTCCAAGGAGTGACTGGTGAGTTTGAACTGCCAGCCTTCTGGTTAGCATTCAAATGCCTTAGGCATTACACCACCAGAGCTTTTTTTGTAAGAGCCAGAGTTACTTTGACCATTGATTCTTAAACAAAGTGTCCCTCAAAATGACCTGTGGTCTATTATTTAAATACATGTGCTGAGTGGGATCCTGGCATCGGTATTTTCACAAGAATTGGGTGATTCTCAATTGTATTTTGGTTGAAATCTCTGCTCTACATACTTTCCCTAAGACATAATCTTACCTGGGTTTATAGATACTCTTAGTAAAAGATTTTTTCATTAACACAACTTACCCTATACATCATAGAATTCCTCCACTTTATTTTATGTGCTTTGGTAGAATAGCCCCCATATGTTCTGATGTAATCTCTTAATAATGCCATTTTAAATTAATATAGATGTTTAAGAGGTGTAAGACATTTTCACATGTATTATATAATTTGATCTTAACAATAATATGGCCTAGAATTACTACTTTACAGAAAAAGAAACTGAAGTTCACAGAAATCAAGTCCTCAAGGTCAGAGAGGGCTTCTGACTCCTACTTCATTGTTCTTTCTCAACACTGTCTCCTACTTACTTCTTCTGATTCTCCATTGAAATAGACTATGCAGTCTATTCTTAGTATCCAGTAGCAAAATTTCATTATGTTCCATAAATCTGTTAGCTAAAGAACGTAATTCCTGTTTAACTTGAGAGCCTGTATGTCTTAAGGCAGACTTGTGTTACAATAATTCCTCTAATTTGCAAGCACTTTTTCACATATATTATGTACTTGAAATAAACTAGAAGCTAACTCCTACTCGAGTATAAATGGAGAAAAAAGTATCTCTCTAGAGCATTATTCAACATAAAGCTCATGAAATAATTTGCAGAGGCACAAGGTTCATCCTGCCTAAGCAAATTAAACAATTTTGTTAACCCTGATGTCTTCTGTACAAGTTAAATTTATGATTACTCTATTGGCTCTGTACTACATAGCACCCAAAAGCCTTTGTTTGCTTTCAGCTAGAGCTATTTATACCACAGAATATTGATATTCTTCTACTTAATCAAAAAAGCATTTCAACTACAAAATAAATATAAATGCTTGTTGAGTATGTAAAGCTAAAACAAAGGAAAAGTAATAATTAAAGAACTCCTTACATTTTGAGTATATTCTTACTTCTTTCTTTCTAAATATTTTCGTTATTACCAATTATTATATTGTTAGGGATATATAGCTTGAACAAATCCTTTGTTATATTGTGAATTTGTCCAGAGTTTCATTGAGAAATAAACTTGGATAATAATCATGGTAGGAATGAAAGATTAATACATTTTTACCCTATAGTGATGTAATCAAGGAGCCCTGGTGGGGCAGTGCTTAAGCACTTGGCTGCTGAGAGAGGTCATTAGTTAGAATGCACCAGCCACTCCGTGGGAAGATGTAGCACTCTGCTCTTCCAACAGTAACAGCCTTGGCAACCATATGGCCAGTTTTACTCTAGCCTAGAGAGTCACTATAATCTTCATAGAGTTTCCAAGGCTGTAATCTTTAGGGAAGCAGATCACCAGGTCTTTCTACAACAGCACCCTTAGGTAGGTTCTGCTGAAGAAAGACCATCCAGATCAAGTGGGTGGTTACCTGACTGTTGTAATCAAGATTCTGTAAACCAGAGGCAGACTAGGAAAACTGCAACCCATGTGCAAATTTCTTCCCTAATCATCTTTTCTGTCTGGGTGTGGTGTAATATGTTGTACTTACACATGGTTATTGATTGTCTTGGGAAAGGTCACTGTGCTTGAAGTACCTGTGGGAATACAATGGAAGGCCCCACTTAACCTCACAAAAATGTATTTAAAAGGAGAGCTCATTGCCTAATACTATTTGTTATAAGAAGTAGAGGGGAGTAAATACAGCATGATACTCTTTGTATAATGTTAAGTAGAGAATAAAATTATACCTTAATGACTATTTAAAATGCACTGACTATGTAACAATGAAACAAAGCAAGGGGATTATGAAATAGGATGTAAGATGATGATGGCTACTCTAGTTGGGGATGAATTAATGGAGAACCAAGAGGTAAGTTGTAAGTTTTCATCATGGTCTTAACTTCTGAGTAGTAATTTGCAGATGCTTATTACATTGTTTTAAAAATACACTCATTAAATAATACATTTTTTAAAGACTAGAGGGTAAGTTTGTGTAAAAATTATTAATTTCTTGGCTTCTCTTTTGGAATTAGACAATTTCAGAAATCAAGTGCAATAACGGGTCAGGAAGAGATATGTTTCCAAAGAATTTTTCATGTGATTCATTATTTTCTTGTATAATGCTGTCTTCTTCACTGACAGTATGAAGATTCTACATTGGTCTGTCAATGTGCTTAGGTTTGAATATGACAGATAATGGCTAATAATAATAACAATAATGATTAATAAAGTTAGATTAGTAGAATCAAGTCTCCTGCTTTCTCCCTGGCTGCCCTGTCCGGCAGGGAGCCTAGGAATATATTCAAAGTGACTAAATCTTTGACATTTTTTTTCCTGTCAAAATTAACTTATGTGGTCATCATAGTCCTTCATGTTACAGACTATAAATAGCTTCTTCATAGCTTCATACACAACATCAGAGGGCATTCTGAGAACAGTTCAGACCACAACTTTTGACCAAACCAATCAACTCAGTTTGTCTACACAGCAGATTAATCAAAATGAAGAATATCTGGATCTGTGCCAATCTGGGCACCCTGGAGATGATACATGAGTGTTGGTGCTGGTGGTCAGAACGTTCTGTCCTTAGTCTATAGATGAAGAATTTAAGAGACAAAGACACAAACAGCAGCAGGATCTGTGAAAGAGCTGCAGCCACAAACCAAACTGCACTCAGATACTCATATATATTTGCTATTGATTATGAAATAACCCTTTCAGCTATATCTGCATATGAAGATACTAATCAATGTTAGTAATATTTTCTTTTAAAGTTATGCATATATGTGTGTGTGTGTATGTATATGTGTGTGTGTATATATATCACTTATTACTACAGAAGTAGATTGTCCAGTCTTCCTTTGGACAAGTTGCTGGTGGGTTTGAACCACCAGCCTTCTGGTTAGCAGTCAAATGCCTTAGGCACTATGCCACCAGAGCTTATATATATATATATCCATATATATATATATATATATATATACACACACACACACACACACACACATTTAATTTATTTTAAAAATAATCATTCTTTTCCTAGAACAAAAATACCACAAACCTTTTTATATGGTGCAGAGGCCCAAACAATTTGGTGTTTTTCAAATTTTGGAGGTAAAGAAATCAACTGTTAGAGTTGTAAGAAAATCTCATCTACGATTATTTATAAAGTAACTTTGTGCATTTTAGGCAAGCAAATGGTAGACTTCGAACTTCTCTTTTGACGCAGTAGTCTGAAAATTACTCTCTCCATTTCATTTTTAAATGGTTACTGTTCCTCTAAAGCTAACTTTTAATTTACTTATCAATGGTGAAACCATTTTTCTTTTGTAAATTAAGAATAAAGTTGTTCAGGCAAAAAGTGTGTTCTTGCTGAGAAACGTTAAGACGTACAGAAAACCCTGCAGTGTGTTATGACTTGGTTTAACTACTAAACACTAATACACTTTCAATAATAACTCTCATTAGAGGACTACATTTCTTTTGAAATAAATATGAGAGGTTTGGATATATTCTTCTTCATATATCACTTGTGTTGGTTATTTTATTTAAAAAAATATTTACAGTTCGGGTACATTCAAATCCTTTAAAATTGGTATTTGAGAATGACAATAAGAATTTAATTAAGTTAAATATAGTCTATTTTCTCACTTGTAGCCTGCATATATCAAAGTCTTAGCATGAATATGAGAACTTAAAATTGAGAGAAGTGTTCTAGATGTGTACTGAAGAAAAAGTAAAGTCCTTTTCAATATGTCTAGTTAATAGGTATGAACAATAGAATTCATGCAGCTCATGAATGGGAAAAGTAACTTATTCGGAGTGCAGTAACAGGATCACCGAGGGTCTTATGGGTCAGAAATAGAATTTTAAAACCACTCCACTGCTTCACAAGGAAACCATGTAAAGAATAAAGTCAGTACCATGTGCTCCGAGGCAAGGGAGCAAGTTAACAACGTGATGGCAATCACCTTCAAAAGCTGTGCAGAAGTGCTTTGGGCCCGCTGTCTAATGTATTCCATTCCCACCTAGTGATACTCAATTCTGATGAAAATACAACTAAAGAATTTTACTAACCCTGAAATTGGTTTCTCTGGGGCCCCTGAGGTTAAAGTGTAAGGTTAAAGAAGCTCTGAGTCATGTTGTAGTTGTGTTAACTGCCATCAAGATTGAAACACTGCCTAGACCTGTGCCATCCTCACAATCATTGCTATGTTGGAGCCAATGCTGCAGCTACTATGTCAATTAATCTTGTTGAGAGTCTCTCTTTTTTCAATGACCCACTACTTTACTGAGCAAGATGTCCTTCTCCAGGAACTGGCCTCTCCTGGTAACATGTCCAGGTATATGAGAATAAATCTCACCATCCTCACTTCCAAGGAGCATCCTGGCTATAGTTCTTCCCAAACAGAACTGATCAATCTTTTGGCAGTCTGTGGTATATCCAATATTCTTCATTGACACCAAAATCCAAATACATCAATTCTACTTCACTCTCCTTTATTCATTGTTCAGCTTTTGCACGTATATGAGGCAATTAAAAATACTATGGCTTAGGTCAGGAGGACTATAGTCCTCAAAATAATGTCTTTGCTCTTCAACACTTTAAAGAGGTCTTTTGCAATTCAATATTGTGGTAGTTAAGGTTGTGTGTCAGCTTGGCTGGGCCTGGTTTTGAGTGCCTGGGCAGCTGGATGTACTTATTCTCCAGGATGGGATTGTAATCAACTCCATGGTGGAATCTGCTGTGAGCAGGTAAGTAGCTGCCCTCAGGGTGTGGCCTGCTTCCAGACTATAAGGAGAAGTTCTGAAGAAGGTCTCCAGCTTTTTGGCACATCTGGATCCTACATTTGGCTGGATCTCCATCTCAGTGGCCTGCAACATTGCCTGCCAATCTTGGGATTGTTCCTGGACTTGAACCAGTGCTCTGCCATGTGCCCGTTAATGTTGGGATTATGCCATTCTACTTGCCAGCCTTGTGTTTGACAGCTCCAGCAGCCAGCAGCTGTCTGCCTTATGAGAAGCCTCCAGCTCCTATGGGCCTGGAATAAGAGGCAGGGCTAAAGCCCATTGTTGAGGAGATTTACCCACCCCCTACAGCCAGCACTTTGAATTTGGACTTGTAGCCTCCTAAACTGTAAGAGAATAAATTCCTATTTGTTAATATTCCTATATTGTAAAATACTTGTGGTATTTCTGTTATAGCAGCACTAGTGAACCAAGACAAATGTTGTTATTGTTTAGGTGCCATTGAATCAGCTCTGACTCTCAGTGACTCTGTACAAAAAAATGAAATACTGCCTGGACCTGTGCCAGCCTCACAATCCTTGCTATATCTGAAGCCATTGTTACAGCCACCATGTCAACCCATCTTGTTGAGGACCTTCCCCTTTTTCACCGACCATTTTGGTCTTCTGACACCCATTTTGATCTTCTCTTCCTTTCTTTTCTTTTTAATGACCTTTTGTTTTCTGCATGGATGATGTTCTTGATGTCATCCCACAATTCTTCTGGTTTTCAATCATCAGTGTTCAATGCGTCGAATCTATTCTTTAGGTGGTCTCTAAATTCAGGAGGAATATAATCAAGGTCATATTTTGGCTCTTGTGGACTTGTTTTAATTGTCTTCAGCTTCAACTTGAACTTGCATTCGAGCAGTTGATGGTCGGTTCCACAGTCAGCTCCTGGCCCTGTTTTGTTTGAAGATATTGAGTTTTTCCATGACCTCATTTCCACAGATGTAGTTGATCTGATTCCTGTGTATGCCAGCTGATGAAGTTCATGTGTATAGACGCTGTTTATGTTGTTGAAAAAAAACGTATTTGCAATGAGTAAGTGGTTGGTTTTGCAAAATTCTATCATGCGATCTCCAGCATCATTTCTGTCACCAAGGCCATATTTTACAACTTTTGCATTCCAATCACTAGTGATAATCAACACATCTTGATTGCATGTTTGGTCAATTTCAGACTGCAGAAGTTGGTAAAAATCTTCAATTTCCTTGTCTTTGGCTTTGGTGGTTGGTGCACAAATTTGAATAATGTAGTACTGACTGGTCCTCCTTGCAGGTGTATGGATATTATTCTATCACTG
>NW_006921692.1:6548443-6549998 GCF_000298275.1 Orycteropus afer afer | reverse complement strand
CCACCACAGTATGAAAAACTGACAGATGAGTGGTAGGTTTCTTGACTGCTGCTTCCATGAGTGTTGATTTGGGATCCAAGTAAAATGAAATCCTTGACAACTTCAATCTTTCCTATACTTATCATGATGTTGCTTATTCACCCAGTTGTGAGGATTTTTGTTTTCTTTAAAATGTTTAGATGTAATCCATACTAAAGTCTAAAGTCTTTGATCTTCACCAGTGAGTACATCAAATCCTCTTCATTTTAAGCAAGCAAGGTTATGTCATCTGAATATTAAAAATAGTTAGTAAGTCTTCCTCCAATCCTGATGTCCCCTTCTTCTTCGTATAGTTCAGGTTCTTGAATTATCTGCTCTACATTCAGATTAAAACATATGGTGAAAGGATACAACCCTGACACACACCTTTCCTGATTCTAAACCATTCGTATCCTCTTGCTCTGTTCAAACAGCTACTTGATCTATTTACAGGTTATATACGAGCACAATTAAGTGTTCTGTAATTCTCATACTTCACAATATTATGATCCACACAGTGAAATGCCTTTGCATAGTCAATAAAACACAAATAGACATCTTTTTGATATTTTCTGCTTTCAGCCAAGATCGATCTGACACGCACAGTGATATCTCTCATTCACATCTTCTTCTGAATCTTATTTTAATTTCTTGCAGTTTCCTATCCATGTAGTACTGCAATCTTTTTGATATATACTGAGCATAATTCTACTTGCATGTGATATTAATGATATTGTTCGATAATTTCTGCATTCTGTTGGATCACCTTTCTTTGTAATGGGTAGAAATATGCATCTCTTCTAGTTGATTTGCCAAGTAGCTGTCTTTCAAATTTCTTGCCGTAGACCAGTGAGCATTTCCAGCATATTACTTATTTGTTAAAACACCTCAATTGGCATGCTGTCAGTTCCTGAAGGTTTGTTTTTCACCAGTGTCTTCAGTACAGCTTGAACTTCTTCCTTCAACACCATCACTTCTTGATCATGTGCTACCTCCTGTAATGATTGAATGTGAACCAATTCTTTTTGATGCAGTGACTCTGTCTATTCCTTCCATCTTCTTTTGATGCTTCCTGAATCATTCAATATTTTCCCCATAAAATCCTTCAATACTGCAACTTGAGGGTTGAGTTTTTTTCTCAGTTCTTTCAGCTTGAGATATGCTGAGTGTGTCCTTTCCTTTTGGTTTTCTAATTCCATGTCTTTGTACATTTCATTATAATATTTTACTTTGTCTTCTTGAGCTTCCACTTGAAATCTTCTGTTCAGCTATTTTACTTCATCATTCTTTCCATTCACTCTAGCTGCTCCACGTTCAAGAGAAGGTTTCAGTATCTTTTCTCAAACTTATTTTGGTCTTTACTATTATTGTTATTTTCTGCCTATTTAATGACCTTTTACTTCTGCTAAAATGGCGAGGAGGCCCCATGTTCTGACCTCCTCTAACCCTACAAGAGGAAGACAGGATTACCAGCAATAACCCAAGGCCTATTCCTGCCAGGCCAGACATGCTGCCTCCCTCCAGCCCTTTCACCAAC
>NW_006921692.1:6546386-6547724 GCF_000298275.1 Orycteropus afer afer | reverse complement strand
TTTTCTTTGGCTCCATTTGGCTTGTTTTAGTTTTCTTCAGCTTCAACTTGAATTTACATATGAACAATTGATGATCTGTTCCACAGTTGCCACCTGGTCATGTTCTGACTGATGATATCAAGCTTCTTCATTGTGATTAATATGATTCTTATATAATCCATCTGTCAAGGTCCATGTGTATTGTCACTGTTAATATTATAGAAAAAAAAAGGTATTTCCAATGAATAAGAAATTGGTGAGGACAACGTGAAGAGGCAGTAGTAGGGATGCAGGTAAGGGGAGAGACCCAAGCCCCACCCCACCCCCAAGCAACAGGAAAGTGGGGAAAAGGAGGGAAAAGCCAGGGGGACCAGGACAGAGCAAGGAGGCAGCAGCAGCAATTCAGGCAAGGAGAGGGACCCAGACCCCACCCCAAGTGGCAGGAAAGAAGCATGGATCCAGCTAAGGGGAGGGGGAGAGGTTTTGAACAGCTAAGGGAGACAAACTTGTCTGTCGGTTTGTCCTACTGTGGTGGCATATTGCTGTGAGGCTTGAGGCTATGACACCAGTGTTTCTAATGCCAGCGGGGTTGCACCTGGTGCACAGCTTTCATCACAGCTTGCAGACTGAGACTGACTAGGAAGAAGGAAGAGGCCATCCACTTCTCAAAGAACTGGCCAAGAAAAACCCTACGAATAGCAGAGAAACACTGTCTGATACACTACTGCACAACTTTATGAATAGCCTGGAAACATTGTCTGATACAGTGCAGGAGGATGAGCCTCTTAGGTCAGAAGGTTCTCAAAATAAGACTGGGAAAGAGCTGCATCATCAGAGTAGAACCAACTTTATTGAGGATAAAGAGTTGCTCGTGTGGCATGATCCAAATTGAGGAGAAATAGCTGCAAATATCCATTAATAATCTGAATAAATTTTATTAATGGATTGTACAAAGTATGAATCTAGGAAAATTGGAAGTTGTTAAAAATGAAATAGAATGCATAAAGTTTGTTATCCTAAGCATTAGTGAGCTGAAATGGACTGATTTGGGCCATTTTGAGTCAGACAACCATATAATCTACTCTGCTGAGAATGACAATTTAAAGAGGAATGGTTTGGCATTCATCCTCACAAAGGATGTTTCAAGATCTGTCCTGAAGTACAATGCTGTCAGTGGTAGAATAATATCCATACACCTACAAGGAAGACGGGAGCTCTGGTAGCATAGTGCCTAAGGGACTGGACTGCTAACCAGAGGGCTGGCAGTTCAAACCCACCAGCAACTCCTCAGAAGGAAGATGGGGCAATCTACTTCTGTAGTGATACTGCCTCGGAAACCCAAGGAGGGGTCACTATGAG
>NW_006921692.1:6545689-6546286 GCF_000298275.1 Orycteropus afer afer | reverse complement strand
CAGAAGGAAGATGGGGCAATCTACTTCTGTAGTGATACTGCCTCGGAAACCCAAGGAGGGGTCACTATGAGTCGGGTCCGACTCGAGGGCACATAACAACAACAACACAAGGAAGATGAGTTTATGACTTTTATTCAAATTTATGCACCAACCACCAAAGCCAAAGGTAATTGAAGATTTTTATCAGCTTCTGCAGTCTGAAATTGACTGACCATGCAATCAAGATGTGTTAATTATCACTGGTGACTGGAATGCAAAAGTTAAAAACAAAGAAGAATCAACAGTGGTTGGACAATTTGGCCTTGGTGACAGAAATAATGCTGGAGAATACATGATAGAATTTTGCTAGACCAATGAATTATTCATTGCAAATACCTTTTCCAACAATATAAACAGTGGAGATACATGTGAGCTTCACCAGATACAGTACACAGGAATCAGATAGACTAATCTGTGGCAAGAGGTGATGAAAAAGCTCAATATCTTCAGCCAAAACAAGGCGAGGAGCTGACTGTGGAACAGATCATCAACTGCTCATATGCAAGTTCAACTTGAAGTTGAAGACAATTAAAACAAGTCCATGAGAACCAAAATATT
>NW_006921692.1:6534398-6544389 GCF_000298275.1 Orycteropus afer afer | reverse complement strand
TTGCTGAAAGTGAGGATGACTTGAGGCACTTACTGATGAAGGTTGAAGAATACAGTCTGCAGTATGGATTACATCTCAATATAAAGAAAACAAAAATCCTTACAACTGGACCTATAAGCAGAATCACAATAAATGGAGAAAAGATTGAAGTTGTCAAAGACCTCTCACATTGCTTGGTTCTACAATCGATGCCAATGGAAGCAGCAGTCAGGACGTTAGATGACATATATCACTGGCAAGTCAACTGCAAAGGATCTCTTTCAAGTGTTGAGTGAGGAGCAAAGATATCTCCTTCACTAGGGTATGTGTGACACAAGCCATGCTATTTTCAATCACCTCATATGTATATGAGAACTGGACAATGAATAAGGAAGAACTAAGAAAAATTGATGCTTTTGAGTTGTGGTGCTGGCGAAGAATGCTGAAAGTACCATGGACTGCTAAAAGAACTAATAAATCTTTCCTACAGGAAGTGTAGCTGAAATGCTCCTTGGAAGCAAGAATGGCCAGACTTCATCTCACCTACTTTGGTCATGTTATCAGAAGGGATCATTCCCTGGAAATGGATGTCATGTCTGGTAAGGTGGAGGGCCAACGAAAGAGGGGAAGGCCTTCAATGAGATGGATTGACACAGAGGCTGCAGCGATGGGGTCAAGTATAGCAAGGATTGTGGAGCTGGCACGAGACTGGGCAGTGTTTCTTTCTGCTATTCACAGGGTCACTGTGAGTTGGAGATAACTCAATGTCACCTAACAAAAGCAACAAGTTATTGGCCTTGCAAAATTCTATCATGTTATCTCTCACATCAGTTCTATCAGTGAGCCCATATTTTCCCGACTATTGGTCCTTTTTCTTCATTTCCAACTTTCTCATTTCAATTATTAGTAATTATTAATGCATCCTGATTGCATGTTTAATCCATTTCAGACTGCAGAAATTGGTAAAAATCTTCAATTTCTTCATCATTGGCATTAGTGGTTGGTATGCAATATTTGTAGTAACTGCTCTTCCTTGTAACCCAAACCTATTGCCATCAAGCCAATTTTGACTCATAGTGACCCTGTAGGACAGAGGAGAACTGCTCTATAGTGTTTCCAAGATTTTAAGTCTTTACAGAAACAGACTGCCTCATCTTTCTCCCACAGAGTGTCTGGTAGGTTCAAATTGCTGAACTTCTGGTTAGCAGCTCCATGCTTTAACCACTATACCACCAGAGTATATGGATATTATCTTATCACTGAAGAACTGCACTTCAGGATAGATCTTGAAATGTTCTTTCCATGTGACACTGTTCCTCTTCGATTTCTTATTCCCAAAATAGTAGACCATATGATTTGCCGATACAAAATGGCCAGTATCAGTCCATTTCAGCTCACTAATTTCTAGGATATTAATCTTTATGCATTCTATTTCATTTTTGGTGACTTCTAATTTTTCTAGACTCACTTTGTGCCTTCCATTTTATGATTATTAATGGATCTTTGCAGCTGTTTCTTCTCATTTTGAGTTATACCACATCAGAAAATGAAGGTCTCAAAAGCTTTACCCCAATCACATCCATTAAGGTGGACTCTACTTTGAGGAGGGAGCTCTTCCCTCATCATATTTTGAGTGTCTTCCAACCTAAGGGGCTCATCCTCCTGCGCTATAGCACACTGTGTTCTGTTGCTGTTCGTAAGGTTTTCAATGCCCAATATTGTTTTAAAGTAGATCTTCAGGTCCTTCTTCCTAGTTTGTCTTAGTCTGGAAGCTCCACTGAAACCTGACCACTATGGGTGATCCTGATGTTATTTGAAATACTAAATAAAGGCACAGTTTCCAGCATCCCAGCAACATGCCAGCCCCCACAGTACAACAAACTGACAGAAGAGTGGTGGACTCTGAGTCTACATATCAATAAATAATGATCTTTGCCCCAAACTCAGTATTTGTCCAAACTGCAGCAGGCTCTTTTTGGCTCCTTAAACCAGCCACAACCTCAGGCAGCCTTTGTTCATGGCAGTTGGATAATCTCACTTCAAAATTATTTTACATAATTCTTCAAATGTCATTGCTTGATTATGTTTGTCAACTTTTTTGCTTAATATGGGGGACTCCATTTTTTCCTAACTAGTAAATTAATAATTATAAATATTATCCTCAAAAAGTGATTGAGAATGTATCTTCCTTACTAATAGGATGTTCAAAATGTATGCTTATGCCACACTGTAATAGTTGATCCTTCTGTGAGGTCATGTGGAACTCTTTTTCTGTAATTAACAAATCAAAGTCATCAAGGATTTTGTTTTTTTCATGTATTTTTAGCTTTCCAGGATTCACATGATGGAAGGACTAAACCAAACAAAACTCACAGTCATCAAGTTGATTCCAACCCATAACAACCCCCTCTGGGCTTCCGAGGTGGTAAATCTTTACAGAAGTAAATTCCCCAGTCTTCCTTTTGTGGAGTGGCTGGTGGGTTTGAACTCCCAACTTTCTAGTTAGCAGTCAAATAAGAAATAGTGAAAATATCTGCCATAGATTAATTAACTAAAGACAAAGTATGTTGTTGTTCTGAGTCATCATGTCAATGCCTATTCACAGTGACCATATCAAACAGAGTAGAACAGCCTTATGTGGTTTTCTAGACTGTAATCTTTGCGGGAGCTGATAGCCAGACTTTTCACCTGAAACTGCTGGTGACTTCGAACTCTCTGATCATTTGGTTAGCAGTCTGGCATTTAACAATTGTGCCACCAAGGTTGCTATGGATGAAGTATTAAAAAAAAACCTCACTGCCACTGAGTTGATTCCTACTCATAGCCACCCCCTTTGGGTTTCCAAGGTGGTAAATATTCACAGAAGTAGATTGCCCAGTCTTCCTTCTGCGGAGTGGCTGGTGGGTTTGAACCACCAATCTTCTGGTTAGCAGTCAAATGCCTTAGGCACTATGCCACTAGATGAAGTATAGAGACATCCAAATATGTGGTTAACAGAGAAATTTAAATTTTAAAAAAAGATGAAAAATTCATGCTTGCTTTGTAATGATTATAAAAATTTCTTCACTATAGAAACTTAAGGAAATATAATATCTCCTAAGAGTGGCCATTAGTTATTAGTAAAATGAATAGCATAATCTAGTTTCTGGGAAATAAGGCTCAAGCAGTTGATATTTTATGTTTTCATAGGAAAATATTCATTTCTGGATCACAATTGAGTTTAGAGAGACCTTTGAAAAAGCAAAGTGCTTTCAACCATGCCTTGGTGTGTTATTTTGATTAAAAAAATAGCCCCTCAGGTAAAATTTAAATATGTTTTCTGAGAAAGTCATGTTAGTATATTTTCTAGCAAATTCAAAAATTGCTCAGAAGTACACTCATCAGTATTAGTAATTATTAGTAATAATGATGATTAAATATTTATATGAACAATAAGCACAATTATTTCCCTTTAAAATTTACTTTGTAATCAAGCAAGCATACTTTCCACCTGGTATTATACTGTGCACTGGTGAGTGAACATTTTTTCATTTAATATCCTTATTCTCATTTTTCTTGATGCTTATTTGTATATTTCTATTGATGTAATAGTTTGCAAGAAAAAGAGCTCATGTCTCTGCCTGAAGGTGGAATCTTATGAATATGCAAATAATGTTTTGATGTGATGAAGTTTTTCTTTGGAATGGAACTGTGCCCTATTAAGTTATATTGAATATTAACCATAACTTGGAAGGGCACAAAGCACATGAAGACTTGAGTTTTTAAAGAAAAATATCTGATAAATAGTTGCTTTCTGGTTATAAAATGCTGAATTGTTGAATCTGGTCTTTATTAAAAAATAATAATAATGTCATTTAATTTTTACCATACAGAAGAGTAATGAACCAGCAATATGAAAAGATGTATAGATTGTCTTCCCTGTATGTTATAGTGTACTTCATAAAATGCAAATTCTAGGGCACATTTTTTAACAGTTTTAATTTAACCTGATACAATGTGCCCAGATGGTTTTAAAATGTTCATTTGGTGAACTCTGAAGAATAAACTGGTTTCTCATAATATCTTGGACTGTAGATATTTTCTAGTGATGTTCAATTTCAACCCTAGACAAATATCTTGCACAGAAATTCCAGTAAAGTATTATGTTAGGAGATTTCGCAAGATAGCAGCATGGGTCTCGGAAACTATTGTCAGTGTCTAGACAAGCTGACTGTGTGTTTCTTATTCAGGGTGAGAATGACCTTCAGCTGGAGAGGACTGCCACACTTTTATCTTTTCTCCAAACTTCAAACCAGTGGTTCTGAAACTTTGGTCAGTATCAGAATCACCTAGGGATCTTGATAAAAACACAAAGGTCTGGGTCATTATGTTCTTTTTGGCCCTCCAGGAGATTCTGATACACACCAAAGTTTGAGAACCATTGCACTAAACACAATCTCAAAAGAAAATAGCAGGATAATAAAAGGAAACTTATGAAATAGGTCAAGCTGTTCTAAAACATTTGAAGTATGGCTACAGTTAAATGAAATAATATTTAAAAAGAAAAGACAAAATACACAGTTAAGGATATATATGAAATTGTCTTTTTATTTTCCACTTTAAGAATTTGGAAATAAGATATTACCCTCTGAGATGTAAGACTAATAAAAATTTACATTTAAGAAAAAGATCGGCCTTCGAAGCAATCCAAGATAACTGTGTCTAAAGGTGAGACAAAGATTTGGGGCATTACGAAAGCATTAAGCAGTATGGCATCACTAGGCCAGACCAGAATATGACTATAACTAAAAAACATGAAATCTAGTCATCCAATTATATTCTTCCTAAAGAAAAACTATGCTAAAAAAAAAGTGAAGATTAAAGAAGATATACAGATGGCAAATAAGCATATAAAAGATATTTGGTATTATTTATCATTAAGGAAATGCAGATTAAAACAGCAATGAAATACCATTATACACAAATTGGAATGGCTAAAATCAAAAAGCCTGGCAATCAATATCAATTTCTGGCTAGGATATGGATGAATAAGTTTGTTTCTGGTGGGAATGCAAAATGATACAACCACTTTGGAAGACAATTTTTTACCCAACTGATTTTAAAACATGTCCACACAAAATCTGCATGCAAAAGTTTATTCATAATCACAAAAAACCTGGAATTAACCAAGATGTCCTTTAATATCATAATCACAAAAAAACCTGGAATTAACCAAGATGTCCTTTAATAGTGAATGGATAATCAAACTGTGATACATCCATATAATAAAATATAATTCAGCAATAAAAATGAATAAGTTATCAATTCATGCAGACATGGATGAGTCTTAAATGACTATTGCTAAGTGAAAGAAGCCATTCTGAAAAAGACTACATAGCATATCATACCATCTATGTAACATTCTGAAAAAGACAAAACTATAGAGATGGTAAACAGATTGGTGGTTGCCAGGGCCTCATGGTGGGGAAAGGGTTCATCGGGGAAATCACAAGGAATATTTAAGGGTGGTGAAACTCTTCTGTATGATACTTCTGTATGATACTGATGGATACTTGACAGCTTGCATTTGTCAAAACCCATAGAACTATACAGCATAAAGAATGAACCTTAATTATGAAAACTAAAAATAATAATAATAATTTAGAGGACTTCCAGTAAGATAGAGGGATAGGCAGACAAGCTACACAGACCCTCTCCAACAAAGAAAAGAGAAACCAATTGACAGAGATACAGAAGATAATCCTGGATCCTTGAGCTTTGAAAGGAAGTATACAGAAGTGGATTAGGCACCAACAAATGGGAAAACCTGAACAAAAACAGTGAGTATGGAGACAGTCATAGTAGTGGACTATCAGCCACTCTAATGGGACCAACAGCCTGAATATTTCCAAGTGGTGTTGGGACCTGAGAATTGACCTACAGATCAGCCCTGGTCACCAAGGGCTGCAGGGACAATTGCACTGGTGGCCTATGAGTAGGAAGGGAAGCAGTAAGGAGGGAGACAACCTGAGCTGTGGATTTTCCACTGTCTGGAGGGCATAGCCATTTTGATTGTTTACAAGCAACAGCTATTTTAGATATTTAGACTGACTGAGAGCACAGCCATTTTGAATGTTTACAAGCGACAGCCATTTTTGATATTTAAAGTGACTGAGGGCATAGCCAATTTTAATATAAGTGGCAGCCATTTTGGATTTTTAAGTGACAGCATTCTCATTTGGATTCTAGGGACCTAAGAATTGTTTCTCTTTGCCAAGAATGGCAGGGACATACAGGGGGGCTGACAACAGGAAAAGAGACAGGTGGTGAGTATATAACTGCTGCCAACTAATGAATAGAGGAGCACAGCACAGTATCCTGCTTACATAGATAACATACAAACAAAACAAAAAAAATGAAAATCATGGGCAAGTTACTCCAACATCAAGTCACTCCAACAATCAGCAATTAAATATATATACAAAAACATCACAATGTCTCAGAGACAACAGAGCATCACAGTGCACACAAAGAAGGAAGATAAAGCAGGAGAAATAAGGAACCAGGGTATAGAACCAAAGCATACCCCTTAAGAAGCAGCAGCATTGGAACTCCCTGATAAGGAATTCGAAAGAATTATGTTTAGGTACCTTCAATGACTTGAGAGAGAGATAGAGGAAAACACTGACAAAATGGAGGAAAACACAGACAAAACCTTAGAACAATTTTGAAAGACAATACAAGAACAAAATGGCAAAATAAATGAAAAATTAGAAATGATACAAAATCTACACCTACAAATCCAGAAGATTAATACTAAATTTTCAGAAATAGATAACACATTGAATGAGCAAAGGAGTAGAATTGGATTAATGGAAGACAGAATTAGTGAGATTGAAGGCAAATACCTCAATTTGTCTTTGGAAAGGGAAAAATCTGAAAAAAAAATCAAAATAAAATGAAGAAATCCTAAGGTTCATGTAGGAATAACCTATGTGTATTCAGAATTCAGACCAGGGAGAGACAATTAAACCATAGAAAAAATTATCAAAGATTTGTTGGAAGAGAATTTTCCTGGTATCAGGAAAGATGGGAATATATCCATTCAAGACTAATGAAGCCAAACAGGATAGACTCCAAAAGAAAATCACCAAGACATATCATCTTCCAACTCATCAAAACCAAAGACAAAGAAAGAATCCCAAAAGCAACATGGGAAAACAAAAAGTTACCTACAAGGGGCAACCAATAAGAATAAGCTTGGATTTCTCAGCAGAAACCATGCAGGCGAGAACACAATGGGATGGTATATATAAAACCCTGAAAGAGAAAAACTTTCAACCAAGAATTATATACCAAGTAAAATTGTCTGTCTAATATGATGATGAAGTTAGGACATTTCCAGATAAGCAGAAATTAAGAGAATTTGTTAAAATCAGACAAACATTACAAGAGATGCTAAAGGGATAGCATCTCTTGGACAGAGAACCAAACACAACAAACAACTGACCATTAACACACACAATGACATAACCCAGAAACCAACCCAGTTATAGAATTATTCAAAGAAAATAAGCCTACAAGATTGTAAAAAAAGGGAACCAGAGACATAAATTGACAAATGAGAACAACTACAAACCAAAAAGAGGGAAAAAAAACTGTGTGGTTACAGAACTTCTAGATGGTAGGGAAGTCAAGACAATTACAAAATAGAATGGACTGTTCTAACCTTGGGATGTTGTTATTGTTGTTATATGCCGTTGAGTCAGACCTGACTCATAGCGACCCCTCCTTGGGTTTCCAAGGCAGTATCACTATGGAAGTAGATTGCACAACCTTGGGAAGAAAACTATAAATCACTGGGTAATTTCAAAGAAAAATGACAAACCATCACATCAAAATAAAGAAAAAGGACAAGCATAAATATTTAGCAAATACTAAAACAATAGCAATGAAGGAAGTGATAACACAATTCATAAACATAATGAGCTCAGCATAGAAAATTATATGGAACAAAGAAATCAACACCACATAAAAGCACATAGCAAAACTATAGCAACAAATTCATACTTGTCAATAATTACATATCTGGCAAGGAACTTATCTCTAAGATTTATAGAAAACTCCAATGTCTCAACAGCAAAGGGATTAACAATGCAATTGAAAAATGACCAGAAGACATGAATAGACACTTCAGCAAGGAGGATATTTACATGGCCGGCAAATTCGTAAAGAGATGCTCACGATCATTGGCCACCAGAGAGATGCAAATCAAAATGACAATGAGATACCATCTTACCCAGCACTGATGGCAAAGTTCAACAACACAGAAAATAACAAATACTGACAGGGATATGGAGAGATTGAGACACTCGTACACTGCTAGTGGGACTGTGATGTGGTACAACCACTGTGGAAAGCAGTATTATGATTCCTTAGAAAGCTGGAATTGGAGATATCATTTGACCCAACAATCCCATTACTAGGTACATATCCTAGAGAGGTGAGAGCCAGGACAGGAACAGATATATGCACACCCTTGTTCATCACAGCACTGTTTGCAGTGACAAGAGGATGGAAGTAACTGTGATAGTTGGACCTGTGTGTCTACTTGGCTGGACCACAATTCTGTGTGGTTTAAGCAATTGTGATGTGGGTTGTTCCAATGATGGGATCAGATGTATATGATTTGAGCAGCCAATCCCTTGAAAGGGAATTTCCCTAGGAATGTGGCCTGCTTCCAGTATATTTATGGACATCCTGGGAAAAGAGACACTCTTCTTTGGATCAGGATTCTGTTGTGCTGCCTACAACTGTCCAGGAGCAAACAATCCACCATTCGGCCTAGAGAACTTCGATTCATCATTCGTTGAATTCAGCAGCCAGTATACTGCCTGCCCACCTTGAGCTCATCCGCCTCTGTAGCTGTGTGAGTCAGAAAACGCCTCCAATTGATGTTTGATCCAAGAACTTTGGACTTGCCAGCTTCTATAAGTGTGTGCTCTGGTAGCGTAGTGCCTAAGGCACTGGACTGCTAACCAAAGGGCTGGTGGTTCAAACCCACCAGGAACTCCTTGGAAGGAAGATGGGGCAATCTACTTCAGTAGTGATACTTCCTCGGTAACCCAAGAAGGGGTCACTATGAGTCGGGTCCAACTCGACAGCACATAACAATACCAACAACATAAGTGTATGAGCCATTTTCCTAAGATAAATCTTTCTCTCTATATATAAACTTTACTGGCTTTGTTTCTCTTAGAAAACCCAGTCTAACACAGCAACCTACTTGCCCATCAACAGGAATGCATGACCAAGTTGTGGTGCATACACACAATGGAGTGCTATGCAGCTCTGAGGAGTAATGTGGAGTCTGCAAAGTGCTGTATGGCATGGATGGCCTTGAAGGACGTTGTGCTGAGTGAAATAAGTCAGTCACAGAAGGACAAATATAGTTTTAGTTCATTGTTGTGGAGGGTCAAGGAAAGATATATATATGGAGGGAAATTTTCTTTGCTGGTTGCCAGGGGGCCAAAGGTGGGAGGGGAGGGGAGGAAACATGGGAAAAAAAATTCATTGACCTATGTCATTTTAGTTTTGTGTATTTCACTGTACATAAATTATGTTTTAATAAACTGCATTAAAAAAATAATTTAGGAGGTGGAGGATTCCAGGTTGGAATGCACCCTATGTCAAAAGAATCTATCTATACTATAAATATTTCAAACAACCTTGTTAAAGGTGGCTGGCCTAAATAATTTTGGAAATGAGTCAAGTCTGTAAGACTAAAGGCAAAAGGAGTTATATATGAGCACTTGTACTCTAGTTGATCAAGTTCTTTCTCTTGGGTGTATGAGTTAACAATTCCAAAACCACTATTCATGTATACTGGAGAGCAACAATTAAATGGATGGTAGATAGTAGGTGAAGATGGTAGATAGTAGCCGGAAGAGCAGGAGAAAGGGGATAAAAGCCAGGAACCTGGACAGAAGAGCAGTAAGGGATACAGACAACTCAGGGATGCCCAAAGCAGCAG
>NW_006921692.1:6529609-6531203 GCF_000298275.1 Orycteropus afer afer | reverse complement strand
TGTGCATGGCGTCTCTGTGAATTGGAAACGACTCGACGGCACTTAACAACAACAACAAGATAGAAGGGGCTAGATTTCTCACTGTTGGAGAGGAATATTGCCATTAAGTAAGAGTAGAAGGCTAGAATTATCCATGTGGTAATGGAATGGAATTGGAGATATCATTATGAACTCATATTTAGCTTAATATAGACATCAAACCAAAAACGAAACCCATTGCCATTGAGCCAAATCCAAGTTAAGGTGACCTTATGTATAAGAAGGGAGCTTTGGTAATGCAGTGCTTAAGATACTTAACTGCTAACCAGAAGGCTGGCAGTTCAAACCTACCAGCCACTCCTCGGAAGGAAGATGGGGCAATCTACTTCTGTAGTGATACTGCCTCAGAAATCCAAGGAGGGCTCGCTATGAGTGGGGTCCGACTCGATGGCACATAATAACAACAACAACATGTGTAAGAGAGTAGAACTACTGCTTCACAGGTTTTTCTTGGCTGTTATTTTTATGGAATCAGATTCATGTGTTCTGTGACATCACCTATTGAGATTGAACCACCAACCTTTAGGTAGTCAAGCAAGAACTATTTATGCCACCAAATGGCCTTCAATATTGACACAAATGAATCCCTGTGTATATGCATGAGTTAATATACACACTGTTCTTTCACCTGAGAAGGAAACATCCCAGAAGAAATGAGCACAACTAGTGCCTAGACCTTGGTAACTACTACCATTTTCCAATAAAACTAAGAAAATCTTCTTGGAAAATGGCTGATACTAGGACTGGGGTAGGAAAACACAAGATGAGCCCAGAGCACCTTGTAGTGCCAGAAAGTTAGGAAGCACTCAAAACAAAAAAACAAAACAAAATGGAGATATATCAAAGGGATACAACAGCTAAATGAAAGAGGTTCAAATGGCCAAATTAGAACAATATATACAACAGAATAAGTGAAATTGTGTTGGTTGTAAAACCCAAAATATAAAATATTCATGAGTCCATCTACTACAGAAATAAATAAACAAATAGAAAAATGCCCCATGCAGAAATATTCCACATAACTTACGCAGATATGCTGCCCTCGGAAAGGTGGAGTATAACTTCCTACTCCTTAAGTGTAGGCTGCACATAGTGAAACACTTAGAAAGACTACAGTATAGAAAGTAGGAAAAAAAAAACAAAACTATAGTACAAAAAATTTACAAAAATCACCTCAGCCAGGTGACCAAAATTAACATCAACAGTGATAATTTATGTTGATACTATGTACTCTTGATACAATGTGATGAAAATGGCACTTTACCATTTCAGTCTTTCTTCTTATATACCTAATCTAAAAATGAGAAAAACATCAGATCAATCCAATCAAAAGACAAAATATCTGGTCAATACTCTTCAGAACTGGCCATGTCATCAGTAGGAAGGAAACTTGGAGAAACTCTCTCAGCCTAGAGGATCCTAAGGAGACATGAGAACTGAATGTAACGTGGCATCCTGGATGAAATCTTGGAAGAGAAAAAAAGACATTAGGTAAAAACGAAGGAAATCTGAATAAATTGTGAAGTTTAGTAGATAATATAGTATTGATTTGGTT
>NW_006921692.1:6513518-6529299 GCF_000298275.1 Orycteropus afer afer | reverse complement strand
AGTAGATTGCCCAACCTTCCTTCTGAGGAGTGGCTGGTGGTTTGAACCATCAGCCTTCTGGTTAGCAGTCAAGTGCCTTAGGCACTATGCTACTAGAGCTTCTCCTAAGAAGTTAATATCACATAAGTTCCTCAAACTGAACTTTTACATTCCATTCTACCCTACTGGTTGGCCATGGTCTTTCTCCTTCTTCTCTACTGATTTTCTATTCACAGATTCCTTTTCCTTTCTAAGGCAGAGACATTTAGTTCCAACATTTGTTTGTTTGATGCTTGGTCATCTATGCCTTTGTAATCTTACCTCCACCTGAAAAAAGCACTACACTGTTCAGCAAATCCATAATCACAAAGCCTTGTTAGTCTTCTCTCTTTTGCTGCATATGCACCTATTCATACCAATCTCTCTGTGAATGCACTCTTTCTTCTGATAATATTCAACACATTCACTTACAGATTCCTTTTATATTATGTTCCAGTCATACCTTCTTGAGATTATGTTCTGTTGATGTTGTTAGGTGCCATGGAGTCAGTTCTAACTCATTGTTACCCTATGTACAACAGAAGGAAACACTGCCGAGTACTGTACCATCTTCACAATTTTTACCATGCTTGAGCCCATTGTCACAGCCACTGTGCTGATCCATCTTATTGAAGGTCTTCCCCTTCTTTGCTGATCTTTTACTTTACCAAGCGTGATATCCTTCTCCAGGGACTACTCACTTCTGACAGCATAACTAAAATAGATGGGACAAAATCTGGCCATTCTCACTTTGAAGGAGCATTCTGGCTGTTTCCTCCAACACAGATTTGTTTGTTCTTTTAGCAGTCCATGGTACATTCAATATTCTTCACCAGCACTACAATTTAAATGCATCAATTTTTCTATGGTCTTCCTTATTCATTGTCCAGCTCTCCCGTGCATATAAGCCTATTGAAAACACCTTAAGTTGGATCAGGAGCGCCTTAGTCTTTAAAGCGACATCTTCAGTATTTAAAACTTTAAAGAGTTCTTTTGTAGCAGATTTACCCAGTGCAGTATGTCATTTCTTTTCTTGACTGCTGCTTCCTTGGGTGTTGATTGTGGGTCCCAGTAAAATGAAACCCTTGACAACTTCAATCTTTTCTTCATTTATTGTGATGTTGCTTATTAACAAGTGAGGATTTTTGCTTACTTTAAATTGAGACATAATCCATACTGAAGGCTTTAGTCCCTAGTCTTCATCAGCAAGTGTTTCAAGTCTTCTTCACTTTCAGCAAACAAGGTTGTGTAATCTGCACATTGCAGGTCATTACTGAGTCTTCTTCCAATCCTGATGCTGTGTTCTTCTTTATACAGTCTGGTTTCTAGGATGATTTACTCAGCATACAGATTGACTACGTATAGTGAAAGGCTCCAAACCTGACACACATCCTTCCTGATTTTAAACCATGCAGTATCCCATTGCTCTGTTTGTATGGCTGCCTCTTGGTCTATGTACAGGTTCCTCATGAGCCCAATGAAGTGTTCTGGAATTCCTGTTCTTCCCAAATTATGTTATTCATGATTTGTTATGATCCACACAGTCAAATGTCTTTGCATAGTCAATGAAACATAGCTAAACATCTTTCTGGTATTCTTTGCTTTCAGCCAAGTTCCATTTGACATCAGCAATGATATCCTTCATTCCACATCCTTTTCTGAATTATTGAATTTCTGGCAGTTCCCTGTCAGTATACTGCTTCAAACGTTTTTGAGTTATGTTCAGCAAAATTTACTTGTGTGTGATGTTAATCATATGGTTTGATAATTTCCACATTCTGTTGGATCACCTTTCTTTGGAATGGGCACAGATATTGATCCCTTCTAGTTAGTCTGCCAGGTAGCTGTCTTCCAAATTTTTTTGCATAAACAAGTAAGTGCCTCCAGCGCTGTATCAATGTGTTGAAACATGTCACTGAGTATTCTGTCAATTCCCAGAGCCTTGTTTGTTTGCCAGTTCCTTCAGTGTAGCTTGGACTTCTTCCTTCAGTACATTGGTTCTTGGTCATACGCTATCTTCTGAAATGATTGAACATCAGCCAATTCTTTTTTGTGCAGTGACTGTGTATTTATTCCATCTTTCTTTGATCTTCCTGTATATTTCAATTTTTTGCCCATAGCACCTTTCAACTCTGCAACTCAAGTGAAAGTGAAGATGACTTGAGGCACTTCCTGATGAAGATTAAAGACTACAGTCTGCAGTATGGATTACACCTCTACACAAAGAAAACAAGCTGGACAATGAATAGGGAAGACTGAAGAAGAGTTGCTTTTGAGTTGTGGTGTTGAGGAAGAATACTGAGAGTACCATGGACTGCTAAAAGAACTAACAAATCTGTCCTGGAAGAAGTGCAGCCAGTATGCTCCTTGAAAGCAAGAATGGCCAGACTACCTCTCACCAACCTTGGTCATGTTGTTAGAAGGGATCATTCTCTGGAGAAGGATACCAAGCTTCATAAAGTGGAGGGTCAATGAAAAAAGGGAAGCCTTCAACAAGATGGATTGATACAGTGGTTGCAACAACGCACTCAGGTCCAGCAAAGATCCTGACACTGGCACAGGACTGGGCAGTGTTTCATTCTGTTGTACGTTGGGTACTATGAGTCGGAGACTACTCGATGGCCCCTAACAACAACATAAAGAAAATGAAAATCCTCACAAGTGGAAAAATAAGCAGCATCATGATAAATGGAGAAAAGATTGAAGTTGTCAAAGATTTCATATTATTTAGTTCCACAATCAATACAAATAAAAGCGAAGTCAAGAAATCAGATGAAGTATTGCACTGGGCAAATCTGCTGCAAAAGACCTCTTTACAGTGTTGAACAAAGATGTCTCTTTGAAAACTAAGTTGCACATAACCCAAACCGTGGTATTTTCAATGGCCTCAGATGCATGTGAAAGCTGGGCAAATGAATAAGAAAGACTGAACAAGAGTTGATGCTTTTGAGTGGTGATGTTAGTGAAGAATACTGAAAGTACCATGGACTGCCAGAAGAACTAACAAATTTGGTCTGGAAGAAGTGCAGCTGAAATGCTCCTTAGAAGTGAGAATGGCCAGAATTCATTTCACTTACTTTGATCATGTTGTCAGAAGGGACCATTCCTGGCAAAGGATATCATGCTCGGTAAAGTGGAAGGTCAGTGAAAAAGGGGGAAGGCCCTCAGCGAGATGGCTTGATACAGTGGCTGCAACAATGTGCTCATGTACAGCAAGCATTTGAGGGTGGTATAGGACTAGGCAGTGTTTCATTCTGTTGTACATAGGGTCGCTATGAGTCAGAGTCAACTTGACAGCACCTAACAACAAAAATGACATATAAACCACTCTCACTTGATTTTTGTGTGTTTGTGTTTTTCTTATTTGTAAGTCCTTTCATGGGAGCTCTTTCCTAATAATCTAACTTCATACATATATTGAAATAATTATTCTTTCTTTTAAAAATCTACTTTAGAGGTAGTTTATAAGCCATCCAAATTATCAGTTATATTAGTTGGTTTTTATACCTTTATTTTCATCCAAAATAACTTTAGCTATTTTGGCCACACCAATGTAATATAATTCCAAATTATTTCTGGTTCTTTTAAAATATTAAGTCCATAAATTAACATCTTTGAAGTTATTTAAAGAAATTTGCCTCAGAGTATTTTGAGTAGTTGCAACAACTTTGGACTAACTGTATAGCTTCTTAAGGGGAAAAGTTTTAAAGAAAATATTCATTTGATGTTTAAATTCTGGTAGGCTTGATTTTCAAACACAACAACAAAGATGAACATTACTTTATGACAAGGTTTAGAACCAATTCATTCTGGTTCAACCCCCTGTTGAGTATTTGCATTTCTACCCCAGATATACTAGATATACTGAATCAGAATCTACAAAATTGAGTTAATCCACAGCTTCCTTCTCTTTTAGTTTTGAGTTCTATATTTTTAATTCCATTAAGTTTTCTTTACCACTCTTTCACTTACTTTGCAGCCTTTTTTTTTTCTTTTTTTTAAATAATATTTTGTTGTTTTATTTTCTTCCAGGTGAAGGTTTATTTAGTGCATTAGATTCCTATTTAACAATTTTTATACAAATTTTTCCCTGACATTCTTTATAGCTTTCACATTGTGTTAGTTTGTTCTATTTCCATTTATCTAGCTTCCCTTCCCCTCCTTGCCTTCTCATATTTGCTTTTGGGTAAGTGTTGACTGTTTGAGTTCATGTAATTAATTGTTTAAGGGACACATTACTCCTAGGCGATATTTTCTATTTTATAATCTAATCTATTGTTTGACTGAAAGTTGACCTCTGGGACTGGTTTCTGTTCTAGGTTAAAAGAGGATCCTATGGTGATAGTTTTGGGGGTTCTACCAGTCTCTATTAGTTCGGTATGTCTGGTCTTTTTCATGAATTTGAGTTTTGTACTATATTTTTCTCCCATTGTAACCAGGATCTTCTATTGTGTCTCTAGTCAGATGAGTTGGTAGTGGTAGACAGGTATCATGTAGTTCTTCTGGTCTCAGATTAGAAGGTTCATGTGGGCTATCATCCTGTAGACTATTTTCTTCCAGCCTCTAAGTTGTTTTTTTTAATACATTTTATTGAAATATAATTTATGAACAGTGACATACACAAAACTACAGTGACATGGGTCAATGAATTTTTTTTTTTTTTTTTTTTTGCAGTGTTGTTTGTTTGTTTGGTTCTGCTCTCCTGTTCTCTTGTCCTTCTTGGTTTGTGCTTCCTAAGAATGTCTCTTACTTACTGCCCCTTCTGGGGTTTTAGAAGAAAGTAAAAGTAAAGATATGTGTTCATTTTGCCATATTTACCTGAAAATCTCTTTATGTTTTACTGGGAGAATTCTTTGGTTTTGTGAGGAAAAGATATTCTGAATAACTGTGCTGTTGAAATACAAACCCACCAAAACCCCACCTGCCCTTATCTTTTCTGGAATCTAAGAAAGTGCATTCATTTTTTTTCCCAAAAGGCTTTGACTCATGTCAGTAAATTGATTAAATAATTTTTGAGAATGGCTTTTTGCTGTAGGGATATAAAAAACATTTGTTAGTCAATAAATGCATGGACTCTGAAAGAAGTAAATTTCTCTTTATTGATAATTAATTTCCTGTGCTCATATAAAGCCAGCAACTTCCACTTGGAGATACATTATTTTGGAACATTGATGCTTGGCAGCGGTTTCTTTCTGCTAGTGCTGGCTTTGTTCCATTGTTGACAGCCTAGTCCATCAAACTAGAAAAGCTTCTGACAAAGTAATGAAGAACCAACATTGCCTTTGTCTTTTTTATTTTGTTTTTAGTATTGTTCTCATAAAAAACATCCAAGCCAAATTTCAAGCAAATTCATAGATGTACTAAGAATGTTTATAATATGAAGAATTGCCTCTCTAAAAATGTGATCATACATATTCAGCAAGCTCAAGGTTAAAAATATCATGAAAAAGATGATCACAGCTGCCATTTAAAAATCTGTGTCTCTGGAGTTATTTCCAACATGTGTTGTATTCTCCAATATTCCTAACCTTGGCAAAGATGGTCCTGCAATACTTTTGTTTTGTTTTGTTTTAAACTTTTCTTAAATTTACTTCCCTAAGCAATGTTTTCCAATAGTATCCTTGAGGGGCTTGCGCTAAGTCACAATTTTTCTACTTTGCATGAAGTCATCTCCATCTCTTAGAGAGTCCTTTCTGCCCCATCCTATTGAAAATAGTCCCTTGCAGATAGCCCTCAACTCTCTGTTCCATTTTCTTTATTGTGGTTGTTATGTGCCATGGTGTTGTTTCCAACTTATAGCAACCTTACGTACAACAGGATGAAACACTGCCTGGTGCTGTGCCGGCCTCACTGTCTCTACTATACTGATGACACGTATATATAGTATGTATGTATTACTATCTGAAATTATATTACTTATTAATTTTCCTACTTTTAGGAATAACCCCACCACAAGGTAAACTCCACAATGGAAGGGGTCTTGTTTGTCTTGCTCTCTGCTGGATTCCAGTCACCTTTGAACTTTCTTCTGCAGCCTGCAGTGCTTCCCTCTCCCCCATCCCAAAGCTGGTCATACTACTTACTCTTTCATATTCTTTCCACTCAGTTCAAACATCCCCTTGTTAGAAAAAGGACCTCCCTGACCACTCTTTTTCAAGTTGGGCTGTTCTAATTACTGTCCATTTCTATCAGGGCCTTCAGTTGCAAGCAATCAAAGTGGACTCTGGTTGATTAAGCAGAATAGAAGTTTAATAAAAAGATATTCTGTTGCCTGCTGAATTGCTGAAAGAGCTGGAGAGCTAAGCTTGAGCTAAACTTCCAGAACAGCATCCAAAACTACATTGCAGAACTGATATGATGAAGAAATCATTCTAACTGCCTAAGACAAGTAACTATAGTTTCCAGAACTACTTCTTCATGTCCTATATAACCTTGTAGCCCCAGCTAATACTATAGGAGATACAGAGAGAAGTAGATAGAGGTGGAGACAAACAGAGAGAGGTAGACAGGGGCAGATTCCCCAATAAGCAAGTTAAACACGGGCTTACTTATGCTTACTGAGTAATTTGTAGTGAACAGTTTCACATATTTTTCACCACATCAAAATTGTGGTGAAACCCTTGTGAAATTGTTCATTAGAGATTAGTAAGTAAGTGCAATTAACCTGTGTTTACTTTGTTTATTGGATAATCTGACACTGGAGGCAGAGAGATATAGAGATAAAGAGAGAGAGAGAGAAACTGCACATCCTACACTTCTTTTCTTGCATCACTAGATTCCAATTCCAGTTCTGGCATAGTCTGTCTAATTAGTACAACCAAACTCACATTTCTGTGCTCTAGCTGCAAAGGAGGCAGATTGAAAAAAAAAAAAAAAAAATTCCTTTAGGAGGACCTGGAGTTCCTGAGTGGCAAAAATGGTTATGTGCTTAACTGCTAACCAAAAAAGTCGGTATTTTGGACCTACCCTGAGGTATTAGACAGGCCTGGTGATCTGCTTCCAAAAGGTTACAGCTTTGAAAACACTATGGAGCAGTTCCACTCTGCACAAATGAGGTCAGCATGAGTTGGAGTAGACTCCACAGTAACTAACAGCAACAATAACATTGGAAGAGCTAGCCTTTGCCAAATACCAACAGTGGAACATTCTCAAAACATTGAAAAGTTTTCAGATGCGTCCGTTACAGTCTCCATCACATGACTTTATTTATTTCCTTCTCAACCTTTATTAGAATATGTAAATGTCAGAGTTGGATCAGGTTCTCATTACTCTCTCTTCTCTGTCTTACACATAGGTCTGCCTTGTATGTGGTGCACTCCGATATTAGAGGAGGAAGCTCTGGGTTGCAAACTCTATTGACAGTCCTTGAGGCTGGCTGGCAGGAATGCTTCACCCAGGTTCATTTCCAACTGACAAATGCCTCATGCTGGTTTTCTTCCTGGAATTCTGAGCTCCCTCTTTTCCATCTGTCCTAGCCATCCAGAGCACCTATCACTGGCAATGATATGTAGATCATAGAAAAATCCTTGGAAATGTGGGGTCCCAGAAACTGACAGGAATCCTAAGACAGATAGAGTTTAAAACCAGTTCAACTGAATCATGCTATTGTGACTGCACAGACAACTGAAACTTGCATTTAGTACCCTCACTCCTCTGCAAAACCATCTAGATGTGCCCATTAGTGGACAGGAACATGTAAGCAGACTGAATCCCACACAATAGTAATGGTGTCTCTTCTCAGAGAGGCAATTTTAGTATATAGCAAGCAATTTAAAGCATTATTTTCATGTAAAGCAAACATGAACCTATTATAGGGTACTATATATTTCTACTTCTGTAGTGATACTGTCTCAGAAACCCAAGGAGGGGTCGCTATGAATCGGGTCTGACTCGACGGCACATAACAACAACATATATTTCTTAAATTTTCAAGGAAAGCCAAGACAATATTTAAAGACCTCTCAGACTTGCTGACACCACTGGAGTCATTCCATTAATGGACGTCTGCCATTCAAAATTTCTTCCTCTGCTACAAGTTAGGGGTCATTTGGTGGAAAATGTCAAGAAAACTGCTCCAATCCTATGTTAAATATGAATTTTCTGGCTCATAATATAGTCTCTATAAAAACATACAACAATCTTCCTTTTTTATCCTTCTGGGACTATAACTACAACCCATGAAGGATGACTAAAAAGTGATCTTTTACAGATATTACTCAAGTGTGATAAAATCCATAATTATCTCATGAAGTTTCTAATTTCTCAGTTTTGGGTCAGGAAATTGCCACCAGGATCCTTAGGCAAAAGGAAGTGAAGCTTTCCTTGGTCATCTTTTTACCTACTTTTTTTCTGGAAAATGAGAACCTTCAGGTAATGATAAGCTTTCTGCTGCGTCATCACATTCTAGACTTCCCTCCCCAAATTTTCCAGGCTCTAAAATTATCCCTCACTTTTCATTATTCCCCTTCTGTCTATTGCCTTGCAACCTCACAAAAAACAATAAAACTGAACTGCTGATTAATATCTTTCTAGGAAAAAAAGACATAAAAATTCATTATTTCCCTAAAGTAATTCTTACTATAATATGAATAGATGATATGTTTGTTGCTTTATAAAAACAAAAACAAAACCCACTGCCATCGAGTTAATTTTGACTCATAGTGATCCTCTAAGACAGAGGAGAGCTGTCCCATAGAGTTTCCAAGGCTATCAATCTTTATGGAAGCAGACTGCCTTATCTAGTGGGCTCAAACCACTGACCTTTTGGTTAGCAGCGAAAGCCTTAACCACTATGTCACAAGAGTTCCTTTTGTTTGTTGCTTATATTTTGAATATAGAGCTATTATTCCAATTAGTTAGGGTGAGGATTATGTCCATGTCATTCACTCTCAAGCCTATAATACAGAGCCTGAGAGGAAATTAGTACACAATATTTGTTTAGGAGCTCTGGTAGCATAGTGCCTAAGGCACTTGACTGCTAACCAGAAGGCTGGCGGTTCAAACCCACCAGCCACGCCTCGGAAGGAAGGTTGGGCAATCCTACTTCCATAGTGATACTGCCTCGTAAACCCAAGGAGGGGTCACTATGAGTCGGCCGACTCAATGGCAAATAACAAAAACAACAACATTTGTTTATTGACTAAGAGAATATTTGGAGATGGTAACTTTGAGTCATCTTAGTGCCCATTTTTTCATTCTACTGCTCATATTGTTATTTGTTTTGGCAGGCAGAAGAATAAGGTCAGCAATTTTTCACAAATTTATGACTAGTGATTTTCTTGAGCATCATCTAGGTTCTTAGACAGTAATGAGTAAATGATATTTTTTTTGTTGTTGTTTTTACTTAGAAGTTTCTCTTCTTCCAAAAGTCGTTTTAAAATTTTTCTTTTTAGAACTGGTTGGAGACACTTCCTAATAAAAGAATAAGCCCCATGAGCAGAAATTCTGAATAGCACTTAGAACATGGCAAGCAAGCAATGAACACTCACTGAATTGAATTTGGGAGGTAATGTGTAGAAGAGCAATCCTGGAATAAAAGTCCAAATTTCTAGGCCAGATTCAGCTAGTTGTGCGATCCATTTAACTGCTTTGATGAACTGTTATCTCTCAGTATTTCCACACCTTGCCTTAAACCTACTAAAGTATGACACTTAGGCTCTTCAATTAAAAGTTGTACTAAATTGTTTTCAAAATCAAAATGTCAATGATAGAACAAATCTTACAGGTTATAACTGTGTTACACTTGCAGAATTTAAGATGCACTATATAAAATATCAGTTACGTGTTTGCAATGAACAATGATAGAATTTATGCCTGCTAAATTTTTAAGTGAACTCATCCATGTTCCAGGTAAAAGCTAAACACAGAAAATAACATGGCTTTATGCTTAAGGGTAAATGCATAATAATGCCCACTGGGAGAATGGAACAATAAAGATTTTGCTCTACCAGTGATCCTGCTTGCCAGGCCTTTCCTGTCCACCTTCTTCTTTTTGTCATTGTCTTCTTCTGGGGATATACTTTCCTCTAATATAAAAAGCTATTACAAAAAAGAACTGGTAAAGTGATAAAGTATTGACCCAGTGGGTAAGGAAATGAATTGTGTAACTGTAGAATGGTGTGTGGAAAAAGATGTGCAGACAGGATATGAATAAAAAGAGGCATTGTTCATACTACCAACTAGAACAGGATTTTTTTTTTCTTTTTAAATCTTATTATCTCACTTTTTCCCTGTCTTATATTTTTGGATAAATTTGACAGCTTAGAATTCCTCGGTGACTCTCCCTTCATGGTTTCAAATCTTTTGGGTTCATGTTTCTTCCTTTCCTTTCACCATTTTCAAGATTCATCCCAAACTAATATTAAAAAAAGAAGAAAAAAGAATCACAGGCCTGGAGCTTGCACATAACTCTGTATGACTCAGAGGGGTCTCAGTTTCTCTGCACCCGTGTTTCTTCACCTGCAAAATGGAGATAATTATACTTGTCCTAACCACAAAACAAAGAAGCTCTAGTGGTGCAGTGGGTAAGGCACTCATTTGTCTGCTAACCAGAAAGTTGGCTCCCTAGGAAGAAGACAAGGCAATCTATTTCCATAAAGATTTATAGCCTTGGAAATACAATGGGAGTTCTATGAGTTGGAAGTTACTCAATGGTAGTGGGTAGCGACAAAACAGCAATGTGACTAGCAAGTGGGAGGACATGTGAAAAACTTAACCTCTCAAGTGTCATCATTAGTGTTTCTCCTCTCCAAATATCTCCTAAGCTTTGCTCAAGTCTTGATTGTGTGCCTCCAGGGCCCCATGCCTTTTCATCTGTTTCCCAGGCTACAACTCTTTTACTTGCCCACCTTTGTGATGTTATTTTATTTGTCAATCCTAGCATCACATTTTATTCTTTCTGTTGTTCATGCACTGTTAGTTCAAAGGAAATTAACAGGTCATCAATATATATAATCTATTTATCTGTGATTTTTTTCAAACTACATAAAATCCCTTCCTATGTGAGATTAAAATGAAAATTGTCTTCTTATGATTAGAACATGTGACATTTTCTTTAAAACGTATTAATCATACTTATAATAAGAAAGCTTAATTTAAATATTTTTAAAATTCATTGTTGTTAGGAGATGTCAAGTCAGATCTGACTGAAAGAAACCCTACATACAGCAGAAGGAAACATTGCCTAGTCCTGTGCCATGCTCACAATCCTTGCTATGACTGAACCCATCATTGCAGTCACTGTATCAATCTATCTCGTTGAAGGTCTTCCTCTTTTCTCTGACCCTCTACTTTACCAAACATGATATCCTTCTCCAGGGACACTTTTTACAACATGACCAAAGTAGGTGAGATGAAGTCTGGCCATTCTCACTTCTAAGAAGTATTCCAGGTGCATGTTTTCCAGGAATGATATTGTTCTGGTTACTTAGTGCCACTTTGACAGGAAATATACCACAAATGGGATGTCTTGAACAAACAGGAGTTTATTCTCTTACAGTTTGGGGGGCTAGAAGTCTGAGTTCAAAGTGCCAGACTCTAGGGGCTGGGTGAAAGCCCCTCGACCTTGGGCTTCAGCTCTGCCTCTTGCTCCCGGCCCACTGAAGCTAGAGGCATCTCTTCACTCAGGCAGCTACTGGTTGCTGAGACTAACAAGCCCAAGGTTGACAAATAAAATGGCACAGTCCCGATTTTACCAAACCACATGGCAGGCCATTAATTCAAGTCTGTTGTAAATCCCAAGGTCGGCAGAGTATGGCAGGATGCTGAACAAAGACATGGCTACATGCAGACTCCAAGCATGCCATAAGCTAGAGACCATTCCCCAAGGGTTCTGCTTATATACAGGAAGCAGACCACATCCTTAAGGCAGCTACTCAGCTGCTCACAGTAGATTCCACTGTGTTGTTTGCCAATCTCATCATGGGGAAAAATGCATCCAGCTACCTAGCCACCCAACCAGGCCCAGCCAAGCTGACACACACTTTACTACCACAGATATGATCATTCTTCTGGCAATCCATGGTATTTTCAGCATCCCTCACCAGCACCACAATTGAAAAATATCAATTCTTCTTTGACCTTCCTTAATCATTGTCCAGGTTTCACATTCATATGAGATAATTGAAAATACCATGACTTGGGTTAGGTGCACCTTAGTCTTTGAAGAGACATCTTTGCTCCTTAACACTTCAAAGAGGTCTTTTGCAGCAGATTTTCCCAAGTGCAATACAATGTCTGATTTCTTGACTGCTGCTTCTATATATGTTGGTTGGGAACCCAAGTAAAATGATATCTTTGCCAACTTCAGTCTTTTCTTCACTGATCATGATGTTGATGTTGGTCCAGTTGTGAAGATTTTTTTTTTTTTTTTTTTATGTTGAGGTGTAATCCATATTGAAGACTGTAGTCTTTAAACTTCATCATTAAGTGCTCCTGGTCATCTTCACTTTCAGTAAGGAAGAGATCATCTATGTATCTCAGGTTGTTTATAACTCTTCTCCAATTCTATGCTGTGTTCTTCTTCATACAGTCCCATTCCCTGGATTATTTGCTCAGCATACAGATTGAATGAACATAGTGAAAGGATACAATCCTGATACACACCCTTACTGATTTTAAACCATGCAGTATCCCTTTGTTCTGTTTAAACAACATCTTCTTGGTCTTTGTACAGATTCTTCAGGAGTACAATTAAGTATTCTGGAATTCCCATTCTTTGTGATGTTATCCATAATTTGTTATAATCTACATAGTCAAATGCCCTTGCATAGTCAGTAAAACACAGGTAAACATCTTTCTGGTATCCTTGGCTTCCAGCCAAAATCCATCTGAAAACAGCAATGACATCCTTATTTTTATGTCTTCTTCTGAATCCAGCTTGAATTTCTGGCCATTCTTTATTGATATACTGCTGCAACTGTGTTTGAATTATCCTCAGCAGAATTTTACTTGCATGTGATACTAATGATATTGTTTGATAATTTCCACGTTCTGATGGATCACATTTCTTTTGAAGGAGCACACATACAGATCTCTTCCAGTCTGTTGGCCAGGTAACTGTCTTCTAAATTTCTTAGCATAAATGAGTTAGCATGTCCAGCACTGCATGCATTTTTTGGAACATCTTAATGGATATTCCATCAATTCCTACAGCCATGTTGTCACCAATTTCTTCAGTGCAGTTTGGAGTTTTTCTTCATTGCCATTGGTTCTTGATCATATGTTACCTCTTGAAATAGATGAACATCAACCAATTCCTTTTGATATGGTGATTTTGTGTATTCCTTCCATCTTCTTTGATGTTTCCTATATCATTCAATGTTTTGATTACTTCAATATTGCAACTTGAGACTTGAATTTTTTCTTCTATTCTTTCAGCTTGAGAAATGCCAAGTGTGTTCTTCCCATTTGGTTTTCTAATTCCAAGTGTTTGCACATTTTATCATATTACTTTACTTTGTCTCCTTGAGCTGCCCTTTACATCTTCTGTTCAGCTCTTGTATTTCAACATTTCTTCCATTCACTTTAGCTACTCTCTGTTCAAGAGCTAGATCCAGATTCTCTTCTGACATCCATTTTGGTCTTTTCTTCTTTCTTTGTCTTTTTAATGACTTTTTTTTTTTTTTTTCCTTAGGACTCTTGATGTTATCCCATAATGCATCTGGTCTTTGGTCATTGGTGTTCAATAAGTCAAATCATGAGATGGACTCTAAATTCTAGTGGGATATAACCTAAGTTGTATTTTGGCTCTTGTGGAATTGTTTTTAATTTTCTTAGCTTAAACTTGAACTTGCAAAGAAGCAATTGATGGTCTGTTCCACAGTCAGCTCATGGCCTTACTTTGACTGATGACATTGTTCTCCATTGCCTCTTTCCACAAATATAGTCAATTTGGAACAGATCATCAATTGCTTATATGTAAGATCAAGTTGCAGCTAAAGAAAATCAAAACATGTCCATGAAAGCCAAAGTATGACCTTGATTATATCGTACCTGAATTTAGAGACCATCAGAAGAATAGATTTGACACAATGAATACCAATGACTGAAAACCAGACAAGTTGTAGGATGACATCAAGAACATCATACATGATGCAAATCCAAACAATGATGAGATATCATCTCACCCTAGCAAATAATAGCTAAGTTCAACAAGACAGAAAATAAAAAATGCTGGCTAGGGTGTGGGAGAAATTGGAATTCTCATACACTGCTGGTGGGACTAAAATGGTACAGCCACTATCAAAAATGGCATGGTGTTTCTTTAAAAAATTGAAAATAGAAATACCATTTGATCCAGCAATTCCATTACTAGGAATATATCCTAAAGAAGTGAGATCCAGGACATGAATAGGCATATGGACACCCATTTCATCACAGCACAATTCACTATAGCAAAAAGATGGAAGCAACCTAGGTGTCCATCAACAGATGAATGGATAATCCAACTAAGGTACATTCACACGATAGAATACTATGCACCATTAAAGAATAATTAAGAATCCATGATGAATTTGGAGGACATTATGCTTAGTGAAATAAGTCAATCACAGAAGGACAAATATTGTGTGAGTCCATTACTGTAAAAAGCCAAGGAAAGGTTTACATAGGGGAAGAAATTTACTTTGTTGGTTACCAGAGATGGGAGGGAAGGGAAGGAAAAATTTCAGACTAGGTAAGAGTCACGTGTTGATTTGTGTGAAGAAAAAGGCAATATAACAAAAGTGTGATCAGCACAATGACAATAGGGAAAAGGAAGACACAGAAACATACACAAAAGATAGAGACAACACAGGGAAGTACTATTACATGCACAGTACTGCACTACCAGTGGCAGCAAACACTAAGATATGGGTAAATCCATGGAGAGGTGAGAAGATCAGGTGTCAGTAGCCAAACAAGAATATACGCAAGACCAAGGATAGTTTGGCTGGTGATAGTCTTACGTATGTACTTGTGCTACAAAAATATTCACATACAGGACAGAAGTAACAAGGGACAAAGTTGGAGTAGCTTCTCAGAGACAAGCAACACCTTGAGGGAGAGAGTTCCTGGGCCTGTAGGCTTGGGACCATAGTCTCGGGGGACATCGCGCTCAATTGACACAACATAGTACTTAAAAATCTTGTTCTACATCCTACTTTGGTGAGTAGTGAGTGGGATCTTAAAAGCTATTGAGTGGCTATCTAAGATGCAACTATTAGTCTCTCCTCATCTAGAGCAAAAAAAGAGTGAAGAAAGTCAAAGTCTTTTGGAAACAATTAGTTCAAAGACATGATGGACCATGAGGACCTCAGCCTTCATGACCTTGAGATGAGAACTAGACAATGGCCAGCTACCAATGCCAACCACTTAGAAAGGGATCAATATTGGAGATCCTGGATAGAGAGGGAGGAAAAATGTGGAACAAAATTCACAAACACAAAAATGACCAGAAATATTGGTTGGATGGAGGCTGGTGGAACCCCTAACTATGGCCCCGACTTATCCTTCCAGCCTGGAACTGCACTCACTTCCACGGATTAGCTCTTAGCCCAACAGTAGAAAGAACTGCAAGCATGTCACCTACCCCAGGGAGATGCACCCACCAATCATAGGGAGATGTACCCCCTAGATCAATCAACCATGAGACATTGGAAGGACAGAATTTGCATAGAGGGAAAGGTGAACAGACAGGAATAACTTAGATGAGAAGTGCACAGGGAAGGGAGAGTCATAGGGAAAAAATGGGAGGAGAGCTTTTTATGGTTGAGAATTGTAATTG